>NC_138770.1:526450174-526631439 GCF_965119305.1 Pelophylax lessonae
TGACATTTCAAGCACTTTCAGCACTTATATTTGTTGAAATAACTTAGCACTTTATTGATGTTATGCATATACCATATTTTTGGCACATGAGCACTTTATTGATTTTGATATACAGGGCTTTTTTAAGGGGCGAGCACGGTCCCTTAGTTCCACCCCCTACCTGCCTCCCAGTACCGCCCCTTTTAGAGAATACAGAACCAAGTATCAATTCTGTGGTGCTAACTCATTTGTATGGAGCTAGGTAATTATAACAAGACAAGCAGCAAAATAGATCCCCTTCAGCCAGCAACAATAGATCCCCAGCAACAATAGACACCCCCCCACAACAATGCCCCCTCCACAACAATATACCACCCCAGCAAAAATAGATCCATCCTAGAAACAAGAGACCACCAGCAGCAACAACAGATCTCCCAGCAGAAAGCATCAATTAACCCTCCAGCAGCCAGTAACAATAGAATCTCTCTCAACAGTACAGTAGATCCCTTCCAGAAACAACAGACCCCCCTGGAAATATAAGACCCCTCCCAGCAACGATAGATTTTTCCACCAGCAACAATAGACCTACCCAGCAACAATAGACCTCCTACACAAAAAGGTCCCCCCCAGTGACAATAAATCCCCCAGCCGCAAATCATCAATAGACCCTACAGCACATCCCCAGCACCCCATGCCATTACATACATTCAGTGGTAGAGGTGCCGGAACTGCGTTTTCCACGTTCCCCCTAAAAAAAAGCCCTGTTGGTATACACACATATATATATATATATATACGTTTACATAGGAAAGTGCTGTTTTATCATTATTATCTATGTGACATTAAGGTTTAAACATGTAATATTAAGAGATGTTCGTAATCTAAAAAAACAAACATATATACTCACCTAGATGGCTGCAGCACCGATCCCAGCTGCAGCTGTCCCCCATTGCCTCTAGTCTCAAATTGAGTGATCAAACACTGATGATTCCTTGGATCTCTGTCTTCAGTGAACAGAGAGTGGTGACTGTCAGTCACCGGCTCTCTGCTATGCCCCTCTAGCATTTACAGGAGTGCTGGGCTGTGGAGGGGCAGAATGGAAAATGTTACCCTCAGAACAGTGGAATGGAACAACGGAAGGCTTTTTAAGGCTCCTGCAAGTACTTTTACACCCGGAGCACATTTTTTTTTTTATATTCTTGGTGTAATGACAGAATCACTTTAGAATTAGGGATTAAAGATAAAAAAAATACAAAGCTTAATACGTCTCTGTACAATATTAAATTAATATCTTAATGCAAACAATGATAGTAGCTGAATTTGACTTGATATTAGTCTCTTCCAGTCACTGAGTGGAAGTTCTGACAAGGAGGATGCTGATAAGTGGAGAAAGCAGAGTGAGAGAGATAAACTCATCGTTGTACTGCTTCTTTTTCACTATCCAATCACAGGTTGATGGCAGGTCAATGACAACCCTAGTTCAGAGGAAGTGGGTTGTATGATAATCATCATTAAAGCGGAGTTCCGGGCAGAGAAACGTTTTTTTTTTGAACATACCCCCGGGACAGTCAGGGCTAGCACATTCCACAATGGCTAGCCTCTGATCTGTCCCGGTTCGCACTTACCTTTTAGAAGAAATACTTACTTAGAAGTTTTCTTCCACAGCGTTTCCATCTCGGTTGTGGGCAGCTGAAGCCGGCGCGGTCCTCTTCTCTGTCTTCTTCCGCGTCTTCGTGTCCCAGAATGCGCTGCACCGGCCCCTCTCGTCACTTCCGGTGCGGCGCCGCATTCCTAAACAGCTTCTGGGCATGCCCAGAAGCTGTTTAGCAGGGGAATGCGGCGTCGCCCGGAAATGACGAGCTGGGCCGGTGCGGCGCATTGATTCCTGGGAGCTATGACATTTAGCTCCCAGGAATCATTGCGAGGCAGGAAGTGACGGGGAGAGCCTCGGCGCTGGAGGAGGAAGCTGTCATAGGTGAGTATTTACGATCGTCAATTACAAGGTGAGTTTTAAAAAAAAAAAAATCTAACTATCCAATTCCTTTTCAGGTTAGGCTGAACTAGCGGACGGGCACAAAAAAAAAATATCGTTTTTGTGCCCGGAACTCCGCTTTAAATCTGGATGCAGAAAATGCCTTTTTTAAATGTAACTTTAAAGGTGCAATTATTTTTTTATTTTTATGTTTTGGCTTGATTTCTGCTTTTTGTTTAAGAATAATTATTAGGTTATGTTTATGGATCAGGTCTTTGCTAAATGTATGGGTTGTGTTGAAGGTTTAAGATGGTAATTTAATGTTAAATATTGGGTTTAGGAACCAGGCTAAGGATAATTTTAGTGACACATTTAGAACTAGTTTAAGTGTCCACTCACGACTTTCCTCAACTCATTTTAATGCATGTTACACATTAATGCTACATTTTGGAACGGCATCCTAATGCACTAAGGCAATGCAGCTCCAATACACATGCATTGCAGCGCAGCAAAGCATACAGTAATGTACTACCATGCGTTGTTCTGCCTAAAATTGTGCATGTCTTTTTTTAACATTTTAGTGTGAACCAGGCCATTCACTTGAATGGTATGTTAATGCAATGCACCAGGACACCAAGGTCGGAATGAGCCCTTAGGGTTGGGGATTAAGTGAAAATTAAAGGCATTGGAAAAATTCATTTTATACATAATTTTAACGTTGAAAAATATTTTTTGTCATATATCTGAGTCATGGGAAACTTTGGAGGTCATCTGTGTCCATATTACCATATATCATTAATTTAAATCTTTATATTTATAAAGCAGGGATATGGACTCACTTTGGCCATAGTGCTGCTTTAAAAACAAAACAAAACAACCATGTTCTTTATAAAAGTGCTTGGAGTTTCACTTTCTTCCAGACTCAAAGTAATTTTAGCACTATTAAAATGATGGTTGAAAAAAAAAAAATTAATCCTCCCCACTGTGCCATTCTGACAGTGGGGAGACTATTGGCTGCAGCTCTGATCAAACTGAAATTTTCCAGTAATCTCGTTCGTAAGAACCTGACAAATTTCGATCCATGGATGGTCAGCTTCTGATACATTTTTTTAAACAGAAGATGCTAGATGAGATTGTGGTAGATGGTTGCTTTATTTACATAGCAAGGTGAAAATGAATTGAAATAGTCTTATATTTGCTGATCTTCCCTGACTACAGAAAATACCCAGGGTAAGTGCTGGAGCAGTTGGTGGGTGTTATCTACTAATTGGGAACACAGATCTCTCTCTTCCTGTAATCAGTCT
This sequence comes from Pelophylax lessonae, assembly GCF_965119305.1. Lineage (NCBI taxonomy): Eukaryota > Metazoa > Chordata > Amphibia > Anura > Ranidae > Pelophylax > Pelophylax lessonae. Next base: position 526,453,430 of record NC_138770.1, read on the forward strand.
ATCCCCCACACAGTTAGACAGCACTCGCTAGGAGCACACTTAACCTTTTGATTGCCCCTAGTGTTAACCCCTTCCTTGCCACTGTCATTCATAAAGTAACACTGCATATTGTTTGCACTAATCACTGTATTGGTGTCACTGGTCCCCAAAAGGTGTCACTTAGTGTCAGATTTGTCCGCCGCAATGTCGCAGTCCCGCTGATCGCCACCATTACTAAAAAACAGAAAATAGTCCATAAATCTCTCCCATTGTTTGTAGACGTTATAACTTTTGCGCAAACCAATCTATATACACTTTTTTGGATTTTTACCAAAAATATGTAGCAGAATAGAAATTGGCCTACACTGATAAAGAAATTAGATTTTTTTTTTTTTACATTTTTTTTATTAGATATTAAAACCAACATGCAGTGAAAAAATATAATCCATATTAACCACTTCAATACAGGCCATTTTCACCCCCTTCCTGCCCAGGCCAATTTTCCCCTTTTAGCGCTGCATTTTGAATGACAATTGCTTGGTCATGCAACACTGTACCTACACTAAATTGATGTAATTTTCCCCCCACAAATAGAGCTTTCTTTTGGTGGTATTTGATCACCGCTGGGTTTTTTCCTTTTTGCTAAACAAATAAAAAAAAGACCGAAAAGTTTGAAAAAAAAAAGTTTTTTGTTTATGTTATACAATTTTGTAAATAAATATGTTTTTTCCTGCACTGATGAGCACTGATGAGACTCCACTGACAGGCACTGATGAGGAGGCACTGATGGGGTGGCACTGATGGGGTGGCACTGATAGGCGGCACTGATAGGCACTGATATATGGCACTGATAGGTAGCACTGATATGCAGCATTGGTGGGCACTGATAGGCGGCACTGCTGGGCACTGATAGGCGGAATTGATGGGCACTAATAGGTGGCACTGATGGGCACTGATAGGTGGCACTGATGGGCACTAATAGGCGGCACTGGTGGGCACTGATAGGCGGCACTGATCAGCACTGATAGGCGGCACTGGTGGGCAATAATGGGCACTGGTGGGCGACACTGATAGATGGCAATGATGGGCACTGGTGGGCAGCACTGATAGGGAGGGCACTGTCGGGCAGCACTGATGGGGAGGGCAATGGGGGGCTCCCTGAGCCCTGATTGCCATCCCTGGTGGCCATAGTGGGCATCCCTGGGGTCATGTGTGGGCCCCCTGGGGTCATGGGTGGGCATCCCTGGTGGTTCTAGTGGCACCCCCCCCCCCGAGGGTCTGCACTGGTAATCAATGATCTGATTACCAGTGCCGACCCCCCCCCCCCCCCCTGTCAGGGGAACCACCGATCGGCGCTCCTTTACTCGTGCCTGTAAGGCACGTACTGAGGAAAGCCGATCAACGGCTCTTCCTGTTTACTATGTGACCAGCCATGATTGGACACGTCAGTAGGCTCTTTACCGAGATCGGAGATGCAGGGAGTCAGACTGACACCTCGCATTACCGATCGCCACTCTGCACGCCCCCGGGGAGCGGGCAGAGCGTATTATCCTGCCGCCATCATATGACGTCCGGTCAGTATAATACAATCACATTCCCGCCATCAATCTGCTATAGGGCGGGCGGGATGTGGTTAAATATTGACCATAATCTGCCACCACAATAGTAGCGCTACTATTGTGGTGGTAGATTATGGTCAATATTTATTATGGATTATATTTTTTCACTACATGTTGGTTTTAATTGATATTCTTTGATAGTGGCAGCTATTTGCTTTATATAATAGGGTTATCAGAGGCGCTGGGTGTGATTTCATAGTTATATTTTCACTACATTTTTATTAGATATGTTTTATAGCAGAAAGTAAAAAATATTGTTTTTTTTTTTTCAAAATTGTCTGTATTTTTTTGTTTCTAGCTCAAAAAATAAAAACCCCAGAAGGTGATCAAATACCACCGAAATAAAGTTCTATTTGTGGGAGAAAAAAAAGGACATCAATGTTATTTGGGTACAGCGTCGCACGACCATGCAATTGTCAGTTAAAGTAACGCAGTGCCATATCGTAAAAAATGGCCTGGTCATTAGGGGGTAAAACCTTCCTGAGCTGAAGTGGTTAAAGGAAATGTGGCATTTATGATGTCAAAGCTAGTACTTTCTCTCTCACATATATTTAAAGCTCAGTCATACACTTCATATGAGTTTTGTCTCTGTAAAGAAGATAAGAGAATATACAGCTTCATAAAGAGCTTTTTGTGTTATTCATACAAACAATGGATAATTGCATGTCACTGTGTAATTTAAAAGCTAACGTTAAATGTTCAGAGCAGCTTTCCTTTCTGAGATTCGGAGTAGATTTATGCTGTAATTATTTATTGTACATTGTATATGTGCTAGAAATGCAATAAAAATCCTATTTTACCTATATCTTTCTAGTTTTCATATGGTACCAGTGAGAGGGAGTATTAATGTCAGGCTGTTTAATAAATTCGTTTTACCCTGTTGTTGTTCCTATTCTAGCAATCAGATTACAACTGAGAAAAGATTGTTATGGGTATGCATGTGCTCAGTGAAAGACTACTGCCTCCCAGCTTCTTTTTTCTCTTCTATATCTTTCTGTCCTGTAGCTTTTATTGTTGGTCTTTGTCTCACTGCCATTATGTTTTCACTATTTTGCTATTAGCAGAAGATGCCTACAGAATAGGCCTTTTTATCCATAGATAGAGCAGGGAAAGGTGCTTCACGCCAAACGCCCGCCAGAGGGTCTAGAATACAAATATGATAAAATAATGAACAAACCCAAAACAAGTGCATATAACCAATAATGAATAAATAATAAATGCGTATTATAATATCGCAAAAAATAAAAAAAATTAAAAAGTAGAAGCCAGGCTGAGCATCTAACACATACAAAAGAGAAATTTAAATAGAAAATGACATCTGTGATGTTTTAAGCTCATGTTGTAGTTGATAATTCTACAGTCCTTAACTTCTGTGGATTTGTTTTGACTATCGACTCTACAATTGTACCTCACGGTTATTGGAATTTTTTACATCTTTCCAGTTACATTTCTGTATGTATACTTGTAATCTGCTCTTCGCAATAACATTTAAATCTGCAAACAAAAGAAACAGACATCTGGAGGTATATACTTTTCCTGACAGTCTCGATGGCAGCCTACGTGTGGGTTAACCCCACCTCCACTCCAACGGTATAGGACCCCCCTCTATAAATTTCAGCTTGCAGGTACAGCCAGTGTTCCTTTTTTGTCCTCCTCCAAGGACCCTATTTGGATTATTCCTGTTGAAATTTTGGTCGGCTTACCTCAGAATGGAATGCGGTGTCTGTGTCCAGGGCCCAGCCACGGGCGGGTGAGTGACACTCAAAATCCCCTCTGGCTGATAAACTGTGCGGTGCTTCATATGGCCGACGGATATCCTGACAGGGTCTGAAGATTTCACTTCCTCCATGGCAGCGTATTTGTTGTGTTATGTGTGTCTTAAAAACTTTCTTTTCTATCCCTGGTGGCCCAGTGGCGGCTGAAAAACTCCCTGCGTTCCAGCCATCTCCTTCCCGCTCCTCCTTCCGCACAGCCAGGCGGACTCCGGCGCAGTAAGGGATTGGAGCTCCATTCCCGGCTCGCGCATTTTGCCGCCATCGAAAAGTTCGCGCATGCGCACTCGCGATCGCAACCAGGTATCCGCTGACGTCATCCTGGTGTGAAATTTAAGCGGCTGTGGGCATAGAGACAACTTCCCTGTGCCCTTATCCTGCTTGATCCAGGTATGTGGGGACTGGGGGGGGGCCGGATGCTGTACACAATGGCGGTGTGGAGAAGGGGGGGGGAGCGGATGGATTGATGGTTGAGGAGACACCTTATGGTTCTCTGTACTTTATCATGATCCATTGTATGCTTTTTTGCCTTGTCAGTTGTGGTTTTGCCTGAAACATGGATCCTGCGTCACCGCACCCTTGTGGCCAGCCCTCTCACAACAGGTGAGTGCTGGTACATTTTAGGGGGACATGGAGGGGGGGATGCTGGCTCATGATTCATGGCTAAATCCTGTGTCTCCCTGGATTTCTCTTTCTCCCAGCTCCTCCAGGTCTGGTCAAGAAAGAGACCCTGTCAGGCCACGAAGAGAATCTTCTTCAAGGTCAAGACATCATGAGTCTCCATCAGGGAGCAGGCTTGAGAGGAGACGCTCAAATTCCTCCTCCAGACACCACACACACCGCCACAGCAGCCATATGGCTCAGAGAGCCTGTTGGGGTTGTGGGGCGCATGTCCCGGAGGACAAGTCCCTTTGCGAGCCCTGTTTTCCTCGTGCATCCGGTGAGAGGGAGTCTGAAGATCAGAGATTGGAATCCCTTGTGAAACGGGTTGTTCAACAATCCCTGAAAGAGTGGGGTGCTAGTCCCACACGATGTGCTATGTCTCCTATCCAGAACTATGCTGTCCTCTGTTACAGCCAAACGGGCCCTGTGGTTGCGCCCTTGGCTGGCAGACCCAGCCTCCAAGCAGGCTTGGTGCAAGATTCCTTTTGAAGGTTCTTCTTTGTTTGGGAACAAATTGGATAGCGCCATTACTAGAGCGACGGGTGGAAAATCATGTTTTCTTCCCCAAGATAGGCGCCTCTTTGGCTCTAAGAAACAGCAACCAAGAAAACAGTTTGCAGGGCATTGAAGAGATGCCCGCTCATACAGGCCTGGGCGAGACTACAGGAGAAACTGGAAAGGAGGTCAAGCATCTTCCCTAAAGACGGTCAGAGGCTCAGCACCTTCCGGGCAAGAAACCTCAAAGTCTTTTTGAGATTGGGCCGTTCAGACATGCCAGGTGGGGGCGCGCCTGCTCCACTTTCAGCGTGTCTGGGCGGCCTCAATCTCAGACTTTTGGACCATCAAGACACACATGGACTTTCTCGACAGATCCCGTTCCCACCCGCTTGCCTTCTCAGGACGAGAAAAGAAGTGTTTTGCTCGACTATGTAAGCACTTTGGTGGCTCAGGGCGCAATAGTTCCGGTGCCCGTGCAAGAAAGATTCCAAGGCGTATATTCGCCCCTCTTTCTAGTACAGAAGAAGAATGGATCATGGAGACCTGTGATAAACCTCACCTATCTCAACAAATTCATAAAGAACGAAAAGTTCAAGATAGAAACCTTATCTACCATTCAGAAAGCAGTGCTTCCAGGAGATTGGCTGGCGTCAATAGATCTCAAAGACGTATATTTCCACGTGCCTGTAGCAGTGAACTTCCACAAGTACCTTCATTTCGCGATAGAGCATCGGCACTTCCAGTTCATCTGCCTAATGAAATTTGATTTTGATTTTTACATTTTTTTTTTATTGGGAATGTTATATAGCAGAAAGTGAAAAATATTGTTTTTGTTTTTTTTTCAGAATTGTTGCTCTCTTTTTATTTTTAGCTCAAAAACAAAAATTGCACACCAAAAGAAAGCTCTATTTGTGGGAAAAAAAGGACATCAATTTTATTTGGGCACAGCGTCGCACGACTGCGCAATATTCCGTTAAAATACTGCAGTGCAGAATCATCTGGTCATTAAGGGGGAAATACCTTCCGGTCCATATATCTTTCACTCTAGCATTTGGAGTAATTGTAACCTGTAGTTTATGAAAGAAATGCAAAAAAATAAAAAAAACACTAAGGCTGGGTTCACACTTAATACAAATGCGGCTCACAGCAGGGGCCCGGTGCATCCCTGTTCTCCATTTCAGGGTCGAATCAGATCCCAATTTTTGCCTGAATTGAGACCTGAAACGGAGCTAAAGACGCACAGGACCCTTGTGCAATCCACTCCGCGCCCACCAATGAGATGTGTGAACTGGCTCCATTGAGAGCCTTGCACACTCTCCAGTCATGCGGGGAACCCACATCCAATTCGCACTACTGTGAACCCAGCCTAAGGCAAAACAGGTTCAACAGCAAAAAGCATGCATACACTGCAGGATAATACACAATAGTTAATTAAGTGTGCACAAAACAGAGACTCTCTTAACAGTAATGGCTCAGCCTGAATAAAGTGTGGCTGTATAGAGAAGTCTCTATAAGACTATATAATTCTCTGTCTCTGTAAGACTCTATAATTACAAAGAGTCAAGCTGACAATCATGCCTTCAATAAAACAGTGCAGAACAGCTACTTCTCAGTAAAGTCAAGGGTAGGTCTGAACACACAGGCAAACACCTTGAGGAATCCAAATTCCAATGACAAAGGGCTAATTAATTACAATAGGGGTTTTCTGGTAGCAACTGTGGAGGGACTTCCCACAGTAGCTGGGTCTTCTTGATAGGACACATGCTATTAGACTCATGCCCAGCTGCTCAAATGCCAGCTCTGACAGAGGAGATACAGATACACAACGTTCGACCTGCGCCAGTGAAAGAGTCAAGTACATTCGATCTTATGAAAAAAGTTCCAACTGTGGCTGAAGTTAGTCTTTTTAGGAGGTATGCAGGATAGTTCAATCCCTGGGGTTAGTGGAGATGGATGGTGGAGGTGGCTGCAGGCTTCATACAGAGCTAGAGGGACTCTGCAACAGACAAAAAGGGGTAGGAGAAGAAAAGCAGCGCCACCTCAGTGTAGATTAAAAGGTTATTTATTACATAAAAACAACGTAGTAACTCACACAGAGGAAATAGTTGATCAGCAAATGATGATGGTTCATCTGCAACACTGCAGGGATGTTAGGTAAGTACACTGTGGCGGCCGTGGTCCTGGCTGTGCCGGTGGAGTCCGACACTTCCTGTGTTTCTGGCAGCGTTCAGTATCCAGGCTTACATCCAATAGTGGCAGGGGGGTGCTCGCGTTCGGAGCCTGCATGCTCCTTCCTCAGGCGATGCTGATTTGTGTGTCAGACTGGGAGTAAAACTCCCAGTCTGACACACAAATCAGCAATGCCTGAGGAAGGAGCATGCAGGCTCCGAACGCAAGCACCCCCTGCCACTATTGGATGTAAGCCTGGATTGTACTTCCCTAACATCCCTGCAGTGTTGCAGAAGAACCATCACCATTTGCTGATCAACTATTTCCTCTGTGTGAGTTACTACGTTGTTTTTATGTATTAAATAAGCTTTTAATCTACACTGAGGTGGCGCTGCTTTTCTTCTCCTACCCCTTTTTGTCTGACAGAGGAGAGTCTGCCAACAGGATGCAGATCACGTGCCCGTCTACCTTTGTCTCATCAGATGTGGTCACTCTACACTGTGGAAGAAAGGAAGCAGAGGAATTTATCTTTCTTAAGTGTACCCAGGAACCCTTGAAGTTGTGGGAAATGGAGTCAAAGGGATTTAAAGGTGACTGTACTTGAACAGGGTAAGAAAATGGCACTCCTCTACAACAGATTATGAGAGTGTTTCTTAAAAAAAAACCTACTTTTTAAAGCCATTTGAAATTAAATGCCAGGTGCCAGCTCCTTTGATTTCAAAGGCTTTTTAGAATACTGGTGCATTTTATGTCTAAACATATCACCACTTTTCATCACCTATCTTGTGTAGTTTACTCATATACCAGGAAGCAATACCATCCTTTAGTGGGCAGATACTAAAACTATAGCTCCTAACTGTCCCTGATTTCGAGGGGCTGTCCCTGATTTAGTACAAAGTTCCTTTCTTCCTCTTTCTTCCTAATTTTTCCCTCATTTTGGTCTGATCTATATAGTTGTATATAAAATGCACTATTTATTTTTCAAAAGGTGCCGGACTGGCCTACCGGGATACAGAGAAATTTCCTGGTAGGCCAGGAAAGTCCCCCTGCCCTGGGGCTGCTGAAAGGGCAGTGCCACCTGTAAAAAAAAATGGCTGTGGCTGGGCCAACATGTCAATTGCGCATGCGCCGCTGCTGCTCGGGAAAGCTCATACACGCTCAGGCAGATGGCGCATGCACAGTGATGTGATGGCGCCGGGCGGCGCCATTTTTAAATGTAAGATGCCTCACAGTATGACCCCCTCCACAGCCCATGCATCTCCTGTATCATGCCCGTAGCCTCTGCATCTCCTATACCATGTCCGCAGCCTCTGCATCTCTCTTACCATGCCTGCAGCCTCTACATATCTTATACAATGCCCACAGCCCCTGACATCTCCTGTACCATGCCTGCAGTCTTTGCATCTCCTGTGCCATGTCCGCAGCCCCTGCATCTCCTGTACCATGCCCGCAGCCTCTGACATCTCCTGTACCATGTCCACAGCCTCTGACATGTCCTCCTGTATTATGCCCACAGCCCCTGCATATCCTGTGCCATGCTCACAGCCCCTGCATCTTCTGTACCATGTCTGCAGCCCCTGCATCTCCTATACCATGCCCGCAGCCCCTGCATCTCCCGTACCATGTCCGCAGCCTCTGCATCTCCTTTACCATGTCTGCAGTCTCTGACATGTCCTCCTGTACCATGTCCACACGGCCTATGACCACCTCCTGTACCATTTACACACCTTTACCACTTTTAACTGGAATTTGCTCTTATATATATATATATATATATATATATATATATATATATATATATAAAGCCCTATGTGCTTTCATATCTGTCTTATCTATGTATAATACATTTTTCACATGTGCTTTAAAATGCATGGTTTTGGCTTTTATGAAAGAAAATAACGACGTTGTGCTGTTGGACTGGTATAATAATGCTATGGGGCTGGTATGAAATTATTTCCAGGGCTTAATTTTATTCCCAGTCTGGCCCTGAGGGGGCGTGTCCTATGCCTACAGCGGTGATCGAAAGTTTGGGCACCCCAGGTAAAAAATAGTATTAATGTGCATAAAGAAGCCAAGGAAAGATGGAAAAATCTCCAAAAGGCATCAAATTACAGATTAGACATTCTTATAATATGTCAACAAAAGTAAGATTTTATTTCCATCATTGACACTTTCAAAATTACAGAAAACAACAAAATGGCGTCCGCAAAAGTTTGGGCACCCTGCAGAATTTATAGCATGCACTGCCCCCTTTGCAAGGCTGAGACCTGCCAGTGTCATGGATTGTTCTCAATCATAATCTGGGAAGACCAGGTGATGTCAATATCAAAGGTTTTAAATGCCCAGACTCATCTGACCTTGCCCCAACAATCAGCACCATGGGATCTTCTAAGCAGTTGTCTAGAACACTGAAAATAGTTGACGCTCACAAAGCTGGAGAAGGCTATAAGAAGATAGCAAAGCGTTTTCAGATGTCAATATCCTCTGTTCGGAATGTAATTGGGAAATGGCAGTCATCAGGAACAGTGGAAGTTAAAGCAAGATCTGGAAGACCAAGAAAAATATCAGACAGAGCTGCTCGGAGGATTGTGAGAAAAACAATTCAAAACCCACGTTTGACTACACGATCCCTCCAGAAAGATCTGGCAGACACTGGAGTTGTGGTACACTATTCCACTATAAAGAGATACTTGTACAAATATGGTCTTCATTGAAGAGTCATCAGAAGAAAACCTCTTCTACGTCCTCACCCACCACAAAAATCAGCATTTGAACTTTGCAAATGAACATATGGACAAGCCTGATGCATTTTGGAAACAAATTCTGTGGACCGATGAGGTTAAAATTGGACATTTTGGCCGGAATGAGCAAAGGTACGTTTGGAGAAGAAGGGGCATAGAATTTAATGAAAAGAACCTCTGTCCAACTGTTAAACATAGGGGTGGATCAATCATGCTTTGGGGTTGTATTGCAGCCAGTGGCACAGGGAACATCTCATGAGTAGAAGGAAAAATGGATTCAATAAAATTTCAGCAAATTTTGGATGGTAACTTGATGCCATCTGTGAAAAAGATGAAGTTAAAGAGAGGAGGGCTTCTACAAATGGATAATGATCCTAAACACACCTCAAAATCCATGGGGGATTACATCAAGAGGCGTAAACTGAAGGTTTTGCCATGGCCTTCACAATCTCCTGACCTTAACATAATTGAAAATCTATGGATAGACCTTAAAAGAGAAGTACGTGACAGACAGCCCAGAAATCTCAAAGAACTGGAAGACTGTTGTAAGGAAGAATGGGCAAAGATACCTCAAACAAGAATTGAAAGACTCTTGGCTGGCTACAAAAAGCGTTTACAAGCTGTGATACTTGCCAAAGGGGTCAGTACAGGATATTAACTCTGCAGGGTGCCCAAACTTTTGCAGACACCATTGTTTTGTTTTCTGTTATTTTGAAAGTGTAAATGATGGAAATAAAGTCTAACTTGTGTTGACATATTATAAGAATGTCTAATCTGTAATTTGATTCCTTTTGGAGATTTTTCCATCTTTCCTTGGCTTGTTTATGCACATTAATACAAATTTTTACCTGGGGTGCCCAAACTTTCGATCACCACTGTACATACTTTTGCTAATAGGTGTCCCTCATCGCAAACTCAAAAAGTTGGGAGATATGGCCTCAAACTATCTATTTTACAGTTTTCATAATATGTGTGCTGAGGATAAAAAAAAAAAATCCAGCACAAGAACATTGCTGTGTAGATACATCCTGTCCTAGAACATCATGCTGTCAAAAAAAGTCACTTCTGGGCATCAATAATCCTCCACAGCAGTTTCCACTTATATGATGTTGTAATTCTGTGAAGGTATGCAAAGTGTGAGCTGAGAGCAAATGTATTTTTTATACTATGAGACTGAATCTGACATTTATTTTAAAGGGAATGTATTAGAAATATAGTATTTTGCCTGTACTCATTTGGAGTAAGTTCCCTTTTTATGAATCTGTGCAACATAGTTTCAGCTTAAAGTAAATCTCTTAGTGGGTATAAAGTGTAAGCCCCTGAGGTTACTTGCATGTCCTAGCTGCAGGCATACAGTATAAAACATTTGTAGTCTTAGTATCTAACCCCACTCGACCTGCTACTTCACATCAGCATAATCAGTTTAAATGATCATTTCAAATGGTTAAAGCAGTTGTAAAGTCTGAAGTTTTGTATCTTAATGCATTCTATGCATTAAGATAAAAAGCCTTCTGTGTGTAGCAGCCACCCCAGCACCCCCCTAATACTTACCTGAGCCCCATCTCTATTCAGCGATGTCCACGAGTCCCTCAGCCATTCGGGACTCTCCCGCCTGAATGGTTGAGACACAGCAGCGGTGTCATTGGCTCCCGCTGCTGTCACCCAAAGTCAGTTAGCCAATCAGGAGAGAGAGGGGCGGGGCTCAATGGCAGCCCTGCATCTGAATGGACACACAGAGCTGCAGCTCGGCCCGGGTGCCCCCATAGCAAGCTGCTTGTTGTGGGGGGACTCAACAGGGGCCAGGGGCAGCCAAGAGGGACCTGAGAAAAGGAAAATCCGGCTGCCCTGTGCAAATCCAAGCACTGGGTACCACACAGAGAAGGTAAGTATAACATGTTTGTTATTAAAAAAAAAAACTTTACAATCACTTTAATTATTCACAAAGGATCACTAGGTTACCTTCTCCTCATTAGCTCTATGGGATGATAAAAGTAATGATAATCTGTACAGGAGCTGCTCTCCAAGCTATAGATGAATCTAAAGTCATGACTACCTGTGTAATCACAAGCTGACTATGCAAAACCATAAAGTAGCCTGTACTTTTGGTTGTCATGGCGATTAAGAAAGATGAGACTGCTGGCAAGTTCACCAGGTATTTGATGTAAAGTGTTCCTAAACCCACAACAGTAAAATCAGTCTGTATATGCAAAAAGCATGCTTGTTATACTCACTGTGGAACCTAAGGCGTTAATCCTGTGCATTGTGTAAAAAGTCTGCTTGATCCTATCTTCTCTGATCCTCCTCTTCTTACACAGTCCCCAATATATTTCCTGTTCATACAGAGCCTTGGCGGCACTGTGCACATGCTCAGTTTGGAATGTATTGCTAGAGAGGCTACATTTTAAGTATTACCTTGGGGAGATGCAGACTAGAATACTGCAATCACTGAGTAACAAATTAAATCACCTGTGTGTAATTTAGTTATCTTTCAAGCCTGGCCTGTTGGTGGGTCCTGAGGACCAGAGTTGAGAACCACTGTTCTAGGACGGCAATCATGCAGTCCAAATCGATACAGTGTACAACGTATGGTCTGAGCACTGACAGGCTGACCCCCCACCCCTTCAACCTCTGCAGCAATGCTGGCAGCATTCACACGTCTATTTCCCAAAGGCAACCTCTGGATATAACGCTGAGCACGTGCACTCAACTTCTTTAGTCGACCATGGCAAGGTTCTGAGTGGAACCTGTCCTGTTAAGCTGCTGTATGGTCTCAGCCGCCTTGCTGCAACTCAGTTTCAAGGTCTTGCCAATCTTCTTATAGCCTGGGCCATCTTTATGTAGAGCAACAATCCTTTTTTTCAGATCTTTAGAGTTCTTTTCCTTGAGGTGCCATGTTGAACTTCTAGTGACCAGTATGAGAGAGAGAGAGCGATAACACCAAATTTACCACACCTGCCCCCCATTCAAAGATGAGACCTTGTAACACTCACGAGTAGCATGACACCAGGGAGGGAAAATGGCTAATTGGGCCCAATTTGGACATTTTTACCTAGGGGTGTACTCACTTTTTTTGCCAGTGGTTTGGACATTTATGGGTGTGTGTCGAGTTATTTTTAGGGGACAGCAAATGTACACTGTTATACAAGCTTTACACTCACTACTTTACATTGTAGCAAAGTGCAATTTTTTCAGTGTTGTCACATGAAAAGATATAATAAAATATTTACAAAAATGTGGGGGGTGTACTCACTTTTGTGAGATACTGTATATAAATACATAGATAGATATATCAAGATCTACACAAAATTACCAACCAAACTGTGTTGGATATGAACATGTACTTAGCCAACATTTTAAAAACTTGTTGGAGGTACATGGGTGCCCCCTGCAGGACCCCGAAGTGCGGGGCGGGGGCAGCCCAACTGGCTGCCACAAGTCCCATGTATTCGGTTCAAGATACCACCACTATGTAATAAAAAGAAAAGATAAAGATGTATAATGAGGTATTACATGTACAGCTGAGTGTAAGAAACAATTTGTAAAAGCAGTCATACTTGACAAAACTTACATGAGTTGGCATCAAAATGACGTGTACATGCGGTCAGAGAGAAGGCTGCAGTAGGCAGGATACAGGCCAGCATGTATTGAAAAAGGCTAATGTTCGCATATGTGCACAAGATGAGAAAGCTACATGAGGCACTGTAAGTAAAAAAGCCATCACATGCCACCAAAGGCGCTGACTGAATACTCGAGGTGACAAATGGCAGGATCCAGCTGAAGCATTAAATAGATGGTTAAATAAAGTTTGTCGCTAAATTATACAATATGATAGAAAATATACTATACTTAATGTGAATAGAACTCTAATATAAGTTAATGATAAAAATTTAAACTCATAAAGTGCAAAAATGTGAAATAACTGCAAATTTACATTTCATTAAAAAATACACCAATATAACAAAGTTAGTGTGTTGAAAAAAACAATATTTAAATCCTATAAACAAATAATAAATCCCAATTCATGAATTAAAAAATCTAAAAAAATTGGTAATTTATGTGTAACATCTCAAAAAATATAAGGTGTATAAAAAAAATATATAAGGTGTATAGTCCCATATCAAAGTGCAAGTGAATGCCGCTCCTATCCCTAAATATAAGCAATCCAAGAAACAGATAGTTGTTACATCCAATGCTGATCACCACAGTGATATCACCTGTGATATAAGGTTGGCTTCTTACCAGATAGTATGGACCATAATAAATTATCAACATTGGATGTAACAACTATCTGTTTCTTGGTTTGCATGTTTTTTTTTTTAGTGGCATTCACTTGCACTTGGCTATGAGACTATACACCTTATATATTTTTTTTTAATGTTGCACATGAATAACCTATTTTTTAGATTTTTTAATTCATGAATTGAGACTTACATTTGTTTATAGGATTTAAATATTGTTTTTTTAGCACACTAATTTATTATGTTGGTGTATTTTTTAAGAAATGTAAATTTTTGTACTTTATGAATTGAGATTTTCATCATTAATTTATATTAGAGTTTTATACACATAAAGTACAGTATATTTTCTATCATGTTGTATTAATTTAGCACCACACCTTTTGATTTATTTATACACGTATTTATTTTGTATCACAGATTTTGTTGTAGGCTGCTTTTATGTGTAAAAATCTTCCCAAGTGCAGAACTTTTTTTGTTTTTATATTTTGTGATTAAATCGATGGTGGTTGATTAGAAGGAGACCAATGAGTGGCAGGAAGGTGGGCCCGCATAAAGGTAGCGCTAATCGCCTCCAAGCAAGCAAGCACCTTGGCAAACTCCCGGGGCCAGCGGTGCGCAGCATAGCTCCGAACTTGGCATCACAAGTCCTCGGGCCGCCGATGCATGGGAGAGGTAGGAAGCAGAGCGGGCCTGAGAATAGAGGCAAGCTAAGCCTCGCTCTCAACTGACACCATCACTGCCTAGGCCAGCCAGGATAGGAAGCCACCCTCTGAAGAGGATGGCTATACATTGGGAAGCCAAAAATGCCCAGCAACCATATCCTCAATGGGAACAAAGGAAAGCATACATAGTGTGCACTTCCACCTAATGCATGAAAATGTCATAGTGACATAATAAAACAGATATCATGTACAGATATAACCCAATATATCTCAAAAAGAACATACATGTGTATAAAAAATATGTTATAATATACAAACACAGGAAAATCAATACATGAGAGATAATGTCACAAATGCAGGGATAGATATTACATAGGAATGTTATCATGAGATATATGTATAAAGATACATGAGGGAGAGAGAGATACAAGTCAAAAAAGGCAGGTCAAAAGAGATACTGTTCTTGTAACTGAATGTGTATGGTCCGATGAGAATATAAATCGGATTACCTTGAAACAAATTGGCAGAAGGTATATGGACAGGAGATGTAGATCGGAGTGGAAACGTATCAGCCAAACAGAGAGGGGTATCTTGCCGATCCCTCATCTCTCCCAGCCCCCCGAGGCAAAACCTTCCAAAAAGGGTTTAAAGCAGTGGTTCTCAACTCCGGTTGTCAGGACCCACTAACAGGCCATATTTTAAGTATCACCTTGGAGAAATGCAGACTAGAATATTGCAATAACTGAGCAGCAAAATATATCACCTGTGATGTATTTCAGTTATCTTGCAAACCTGGCCTGTTAGTGGGTCCTGAGGCCTCGGAGTTGAGAACCACTGGAGGATATGGTCTTGTTGAGACCTGGTGGTGAGGTAGCATTTCATTTGCGTATCCACCTACATTCTGTAACGCTCCTGCGTTTTCTGAAACAAGATGGATTTGCAGCTGCAGAAAAACTCCACTCAGTAGTCATGTAGAGATAGGTTGAAATACCAATTCCAACTCCCAAGACTCATCACTGTGGTCTGTCTGATTCAGCATACAAATATACACACTCAATAAGATGTTCCTGGAGTGATAGATGTATATAGCAGTATAGTGGTGATGAGCTGAAGAGACAGGTATGAACAGTGACAAATAGGTGAACAGCACTTGAGAGAAATGTTCATGAGAGTATAGATGGTAACAGGTAGGATGCAGATAGGTTAGCAATCATGTATGGTAGTAGGTGGTAGGACAGCAGATGACATACAGGAGAGACTAACCCAGTGCAAGGATAGATGTTAGTAGGCTCAAGAGCTAGCAATCTAAACAACAGTGCAGATGATAGTTACAGTCCTTAATATGCAGAGCTAGATAGTGTAAGCTTAGTAGGAAGGTTATGGAGGATTCCCCTGCGGGGTACTTATCACTAATAGCAAGCAGTAGTAGAGAGGTTCGGTATGAGTGAGTGATCCGGTAGTGGGGTACAGGGATCAGCAGCGAGGTTCCGACAGCGAGGTACGCTTGTAAGCATATGAGCTTCAAGGCAGGTTGAACGAACATGTGAGTGAGAACGCCGGCGGTTGAAATAGCCGCTCTGCGGCACTCAGTGATGACAGCATCGGTCTTAAAGGTGTATGCGCACCTACCAGAAAAGAATGGTGGGACACATACAGTGAATTGGAAAGTGGAATAAGGGTACCAGAGGTACCAGAACATTACAGTACCCCCCCTTAAGGCCGGCTCCGGAAGGCCTCTAGAACTGGTTTTTCCGGGTATTTCGCGTGAAAATTGCGAATCAGCCTAGGGGCATGTATATCAGAGGTATCCAGCCAGGTGTCGTCTTGGGGCCCATAGTTCTTCCATCGTACTAGATATTGGAGTCTTCTTCTGTGGATACGAGAATCCAGAATCTCCTTTATCTCATATTCTTCTCCGCCTTCAACTTGTACAGGAGGTGGAGGTGGGATGGTAGGCCTTATTCCTTGGTCAGGAACATGGGGCTTCAGTAGCGACACATGGAAGATGGGATGTATCTTGAGGTCTGTTGGTAATGTGAGCTGTACTGCAGCTTTTCCAATAAGTTTCCTGATTGGGAAGGGTCCCAAGAATAGAGGCCCAAGCTTTTTGCTAGGGATCTTTAATCTTAAGTTTTTTGTTGATAGCCAAACGAGGTCCCCAATAGCATACTGAGGAGAAGGTCTTCTACGAAGGTCATAGTACTTTTTTTGTTGACTATGAGCATGTGAGATGGTAGTATTAAGTAAACCCAGAGAGTCTTTTATTTGGGTAAGATAGTCTGAGGCTACTGGGTTACTTGATGGAAGTATGCGTGGTGGAAGAATAGTGGGATGAAACCCATAGTTCAAGTAGAACGGACTCTGTTTGGTCGTACTGTGGGTTGCGTTGTTGTAGGCAAATTCTGCCAGAGGGAGAAGATCCACCCAATCATCCTGTAGGTATGATGTATAGCAACGTAAATATTGCTCGATGCACTGGTTGACTCTTTCAGTCTGTCCGTTGGTCTGAGGATGGTAGGGAGAAGTGAGCTTTCGCTCAATTCGTAGTATGTGGCATAGTTCTTGCCAAAACTTGGAGATGAATTGTGATCCACGGTCAGACAAAAGAGTTTTTGGAATACCATGTAACTTAAAGACATGTTTCATCAGTAGTTCCGCTGTTTGTTTGGACGAAGGTAGTCTGCGAATAGCAACGAAATGTGCCATCTTTGTCAGATGGTCCACTGACACTAAAATGGTATTAAATCCTTTGGAAGGTTGTAGTTCTACTATAAAGTCCAAGGACACAACTTCCCATGGAGTCTGGGGTATTGGTAGACTGCATAGTAGACCGGATGGTTTTGTAGTGTCAATTTTGGACCTGGCACAGACGTTGCATGAAGAGACAAATTTTTGTATAGATGTCTTCATATCAGGCCACCAAAACTGCCTGGTAAGCAAATTAAGGGTCTTTGTCATACCCATATGTCCTGCCATAGGCACATCATGTGACAATTCCAAGATCTTGGTGCGCATAGTAGGGGGTATGTAGAGTTTGTCGTTGTAGTAGAGGAAGCCTTCTGCATCAGCATTTAGTTGTGGTGGAGGTGAATCCAAACCTATACTGTGCAGAATCTCTTCCTTCAAGGAACGGACAACCCCAATAATACGCTTGTAGGGTATTATAGGAACGGAAGGGATTTCGGAGCAATTATCTTCAGTTAATCGTGATAGCGCCTCCGCTTTTTTATTCTTGTCTGCAGGTGTGTAGGTCACTAAGAAGTTAAATCTTAGGAAGAATAGTGACCATCGTACCTGCCGGTGGGAGAGGGTTTTGTTAATCTGAAGATATTGAAGATTTTATGATCTGTATATATGAGTATTGGTAATCAGGTGCCTTCAAGTAGATGTCGCCAATTCTCGAGAGCCAGTTTTATAGCAAGCAGTTCCTTTTCACCCACTGGGTAATTCACCTCTGGGCTGCTTAGAGATTTAGAGAAGAAGGCGACTGGATGGAGTGGTGAAGTATTCGTTGGTCGTTGGGAGAGTACTGCTCCTACTGCCATATTTGACGCATCTACTTCCAGAATGTATTGGAGGGATGGGTCTGGATGGCGTAGTTTGAGAGCAGAGGTAAAGCTTGTTTTTAACAAGCGAAAAGCTTCATTTGCTTCATCTGACCATTTAAATGGTTTCTTAATACTTGTGAGTTGTGTGAGAGGTCTCACAATGGCAGAGAAGTTATTGATGAACTTCCTATAGAAGTTTGAAAATCCAAGGAATCGCTGTAGTGCTTTGCGGGTGGTTGGTATAGGCCAATCCTGAATACAGGATATCATACTCATATCCATCTTGATTCCTGTTTTGGATATGATGTATCCTAGGAATAATACTTCTTCTTTATGAAATAAGCATTTTTTTAGTTTCACGTATAGATTGTGTGTGAGTAATCTGGATAACACAAGTCTGACATGTTTTATATGTTCAGACAAGGATCGTGAATAAATAAGTATATCGTCCAGATATACCACAACACAGACATCAAGTAAGTCTCTAAGGATATCGTTTATGAATCGTTGGAAGGCTGCGGGAGCGTTACATAGCCCAAATGGCATTACAAGATATTCGAACAATCCGTATCTGGTTCTGAATGCTGTCTTCCACTCATCTCCATCATGGATTCGGATTAGATTGTATGCCCCTTTCAGGTCCAATTTTGAAAAGTAGGTAGCTCCACGCACTTGTTCAATGAGTTCAGGGATAAGCGGCAAAGGATAACGATCTTTTACTGTAATGGCGTTCAATTTCCTATAGTCGATAATAGGCCTGAGACTTGAGTCTTTATTGCGGACAAAAAAAAGTCCTGCAGCTGTGGAAGAAGTGGAAGGTCTAATAAAACCTTTTGTCAAATTCTCATCCAAGTATTCCTTGAGATGGGAAAGTTCATCCTGCGAAAGAGGATAAACATGACCAAAAGGCAATTTAGAATTAGGGAGTAGATCAATAGTGCAATCATAATCCCTATGGGGAGGCAGTACTTGAGCATTTTTCTCAAGAAAAACTTCGGACAGATCCTGATAGCATAGTGGTGCAATCTCATCTGACACCACAGACAGGATCTTTCCATAAGACGGGAGGTTACACGTACTCTCGCAATAGTAAGAGAGGAAGGTTAGGGTCCGTTTCTTCCAATCTATGGTTGGTTGATGTGTGTGTAACCAGGGAAGTCCCAAAACAATGGGAAAGTGGGGTGAAGACAATAGGTCGAAGGTAGTGGTCTCCGTATGAGACTCGTTAGTGGTGACTAGGAGTGCTTGTGTCTGATTAGTGATTGGGCCAGAAGATAACGGAATACCGTTAATAAGACTCACAGAGACAGGCTTAGGTTTTGAAATAATAGGTACTTTATTTAAAGTAGCAAAACGTATATCGATATAATTTCCACAAGATCCTGTTTCGATCATGGCCTTAGTGGTAATCCTAGTCTGGTCCCACTGCAATGTCAAACGGACAAAAAGATAAGGGTAAGTAAATGAAGTTGTCAATGCCCCTAGGAGGACATGTGAACACTCACCCTCTTTTTTGCGGACAAGGGGACAGACGCTTATCATGTGATCCGGGGATGCGCAGTACAAGCAAAGATTACTGGATCGTCTCCTGGCTCTTTCAGCAGTTGATAAAGGTGGGCGTATGGTTCCTACCTCCATAGGAGTAGGGTCCACGGCCGAAATCCGAGAAGGACTGGACAATGGCATTCCCATTTTTTCAGCCTTTCTTTCTCGCAGTCTCCTGTCTATGTTGATACTGAGTTGTATCAAAGCATCCAGGGTGTCCGGTAAATCCGCTCGGGCGAGCTCGTCTTTAACGGCTTCTGATAGGCCGAGTCTAAATTGAGTTCTCAGAGATGTATCATTCCACCCTGAATCAAGGGTCCATCTTTTGAACTCTGCTACAAAGTCTTCTACAGGTCTCCTACCTTGTTTCAAGGACCTCAATTGAATATCGGCAGTACTCTGCCTATTGGGGTCATCATATAGACTAGCGAGTTCCGCTAGGAATAAAGCATAGGAGTTGAGAAGCTGATCATTTTTCTCAAAGAGAGAGTCTGCCCAGGCCCGTGGATCACCCGTTAGGTATGAAATAATAGTACAGACTTTGATATGATCAGTAAGGTAGGTACGAGGTTTTAGCAAGAAAAGTAACTGACAGGCGTTTTTGAATTCACTAAATTTTTTGCGATCACCTGTAAACACTAGAGGAGGATTTATTTTGGGTTCAGGTGGCTGAGCAGCGGCAAGTTGTGATAGACGGGTTACCTGCTGCTTCAGAGCCTGATTGTCTTCTTTTAATTCAGTAAGAGCGTGTATTAACGCAGTCACTTGTTGTTTTAATTGTGTCACTTGAGTGGGTAAATCTGCTGAATCCATTTTAGGTTCGTTCAATCTGTAACGCTCCTGCGTTTTCTGAAACAAGATGGATTTGCAGCTGCAGAAAAACTCCACTCAGTAGTCATGTAGAGATAGGTTGAAATACCAATTCCAACTCCCAAGACTCATCACTGTGGTCTGTCTGATTCGGCATACAAATATACACACTCAATAAGATGTTCCTGGAGTGATAGATGTATATAGCAGTATAGTGGTGATGAGCTGAAGAGACAGGTATGAACAGTGACAAATAGGTGAACAGCACTTGAGAGAAATGTTCATGAGAGTATAGATGTAACAGGTAGGATGCAGATAGGTTAGCAATCATGTATGATAGTAGGTGGTAGGACAGCAGATGACATACAGGAGAGACTAACCCAGTGCAAGGATAGATGTTAGTAGGCTCAAGAGCTAGCAATCTAAACAACAGTGCAGATGATAGTTACAGTCCTTAATATGCAGAGCTAGATAGTGTAAGCTTAGTAGGAAGGTTATGGAGGATTCCCCTGCGGGGTACTTATCACTAATAGCAAGCAGTAGTAGAGAGGTTCGGTATGAGCGAGTGATCCGGTAGCGGGATACAGGGATCAGCAGCGAGGTTCCGACAGCGAGGTACGCTTGTAAGCATATGAGCTTCAAGGCAGGTTGAACAAACATGTGAGTGAGAACGCCGGCGGTTGAAATAGCCGCTCTGCGGCGCTCAGTGATGACAGCATCGATCTTAAAGGTGTATGCGCACCTACCAGAAGAGAATGGTGGGACGCATACAGTGAATTGGAAAGTGGAATAAGGGTACCAGAGGTACCAGAACATTACAAATTCACACTGGATGAGCTGTTTGTTCCAGTCCCCTCCGCGAGAACTGGGGTGGACCCAATCAAACACCAAAACTTTAATTTGGGGGAAAATGTCCCCCATGTACCAGGACAACATGGCGACCATGAGAAAACTCTTCATTGCATGATTTCATAGCAGATACTGTATGTATTAGTGTGCTCTTCTCCATAGTTCCAGTTTAATTTTGCCTACATAAAAACAGGCACATTCACAGGTGAGGAAGTATACTACCCCCTTTGTTTTGCAATTTGCATAATGTCTAGGGGTACATTTTTCCCCATTTGGTAGTGTAAAATGTCTCGCAGTATTAATATAACGGCAGTAGTTGCATCCACCACAGGTGAATGTGCCAAAATATTTACATGGATCACCTCTCCTGTCACCTCTAAATTCACTTTGTGCAAGTCTGTCTCTTATTAGTTTGGCCCGTTTAAAGGTAAAGAGTTGTGTATCTGGGACAAGGTGGCTGACATTGGGATCAATTTTGAGTAGATGCCAGTATTTGCTCTCAACCGTTTTTATCTGTATGCATTTATTGAAAAACCTGGTAATGATAGGCGTGGGGTTATTGGTGTTGACTGGGTTTTTGATTGTATAAAAGTTCTTGGCGAGTCCTAGTGGTCTCTCATTTGTACCCTTTTTTGAAATAGGAGGATGAATATCCCCTTAATAAAAGGCATACAATGGCACCAACCTTCTCTCCATCCACCGACAGGGACACTTGACACATGTTCCTTGCTTGGCACATGTCCTGAATCTGGGGGTGCAGAGTTTCTTGAACCCCAGGAGTTGTAAGTGGCTGGGGAGAGGTTGTTCCTGACAATGTCATCCTTAGTGACCCAGAGGACTCAGAATCTCATGCATCCTCAAACTTACCCTGCATGGGCTCCCTGATTCTGCAAAGCCTGCGAAAGGACCAGAGGATTTGTGGTATCAAGGAGAGGGATTATTACTGGTTGGAAACCCTTCTTGATCCATGTTACAAGGGTAAAGTTGCAGAGATAATCCTGCCTTCACAGAGGGAGCAGAGGATTAAACATCTTGGGGACACCTTTCCAGACACTGGGAGGTTAACATTCTCTGGACATGTTTCTGAGGCATTGTTCAGCCAAAGGAGGAGAGGTGGAGAAGGTGGCAGGCTGACAGATGACTTTAACCATTTCTTTATTCCTCAGAGCCCAGGGCTGTTGGTTTAAGCAATGTCTCCATCATATGGTGCAGGATTATCTGGGGGAAAGAGCAGACTTGGGGACCTTTCCAACTGAGCATCCACTGGGTTACTGGGTCCCGAGGATGGACCACTGGCCAGAACTTGCTCAATATGCAATGGAGCCACTGGCCTGTCCTGCTTCCAGTGTGCTTTCCAAACAGACATTCAGTGCTGCTGGGGGTTTTGTGACGGACAAAAGAGTGTGTCTGTCCACAGACTCTGTTGACCAGCTGACTTTTATTAAAATGAATCAGGCCTAGATCAACAGCAGCTATCAAGCCCCTGATGCTCATGTAACTAATTGAATTTACTAGGGGTCTGCCATCCCTTGAAGACTGCACATGCTGCCTATCCTATTCCTCTATCTTCATAATGCTAGCTTCCGACAATGTTTTTGGTTTAAGGCACCACCAACACCCAAGGCCTAATTTTTATGCACTTGTATGACAGGTGCATGCAATTTCAATTTTGTATCTTATTTTTTTACAGCAGGGCTTGTTCCTGCGCCCAGCAAGAGTAACTGCGAGGGGTTACGGTGTTCAGGCACTACCAACAACCAAGGCCCAATTTTTCTGCACCTCTATGACAAGTACATGCGATTTCACATTTGTATGGATTTTTTACCAGCAGGGCCCGTTCCTGCGCCCAGCAAAAGTAACTGCGAGGGGTTGCAGTGCTCAGGCACCACCAACACCCAAGGCCCAATTTTTCTGCACCTGTATGACGAGTACATGCGATTTCAAATTTGTATGGAATTTACAGCAGGGCTCTTTTTTTTTATAATTTTGGCGTACCAGATCCAAATCCATACCAGACCTGAAGGGACTGGGGGGGACCCTACGCTGTTCTTTTTTCTTTTGTTTATCTGTATTGCGGGGAGCCGACAATACATAAGAGAGGCGAGCAAGTTTAAATGACATTTTGTTCTTTAGTAATGTCAGTATTGCTGCAGCAGGCTACATACATCGTACAGATGCGCTACTTTACAGGCACATTAAGGGGACCCCCCAGGCATGAAATTTAAATGAATTTTTCATTTTTTTTGTTTCACTTTAGGCATCATTAAAATCACTGCTCCTTTTAAAACGATTGCTTTTTTTAAAAAAATGTTGCATTGGTACATGTCTCCAAGGTCAGTACCCGGACGCCCACACACTTTTTTTGGGCAATAACTTGCATTTAAGCCTTTAAAATGAGGACTTTTGATTTTTGACATTTGAGTCCCATAGACTTCAATGGAGTTTGATTGTTTGAATAAACTTTTCCCCCGTTCACAGTGTTCTGGTGTGAACCGAGCAGGGGGGTGTTCAGCTCATCACTAGTGGGGAGCAGTGCACTGCACTTGGAGGAGGGAAATGTTCTAAACTTCTCCCCTAATCTTTGATGCACCTCCCTAATCATTACCTGCCCACCTCCTTCTCACCTGCATTACCACATCCAATGTCTGTGAGCTGCTGGGGCACTACAAGTACCAGCATGCCAAGCGATGGGGCAGCAGCAGTGTGTTCAATCAGGCTGATATTTACATCGAAAGTGCTGATGTGTGTATGTGTATGTATACTGTGTGAATGCATACCTCCCAACTTTTTCAGATGGGAACAAGGCACACCTATTAGCAAAAGTATGTAGGCATAGGACACACCCCCTGTCACGCCCCCTTAATGGAGACATGTGCAAAAAATAATGATTGGTTAAACCCACAAGTGCTTTTTTACCACTACCATTCCTTTATACTGGCTTTTGGAATTTACAAATGCAGCAATTTAGAAATTGGATGAAAGGTTTAGTACTATAAAACCAGTTTTGATAGATAAGTAGTGCATTTTTATACAACTATATGGATCAGACCACAATGAGGGACAAATGAGGAGGAAAGAGGGACAGAGGGACTTTTTTTAAAATCAGGGACAGTCCCTCGAAATCAGGGACAGTTGGGAGCTATGGTGTATGTATACTGTGTGTATGTATACTGTGTGTGTATGTATACTGTGTGTGTATATACTGTATGTATATACTGTGTGTGTGTGTGTAAGATATATATTGAGGCAAAAACTCAAATATTTGTGGACATAGAATTCACCCAATATTCACAACTTTATTTATATATATATATATATATATATATATATATATATATATATATATATATATATATATATATTGTTTGAGCACGGTTTCTTCACTTTTTTTTTTTTTTAAATAATTTTTATTAAGTTTAAGCACATAACATAGAAAAAAAAAAAACAAAAAACAACAAGTATCTTCTCGATACTGCATGGTGCATGTTTTACATTTACATTTTACATTTTATCAAACACATATGTAATGGTTACATCAAAACTTGGTGAGATTATTACATAATCAACAACAACATCAACATCAATATAAAGCAAAGTAAGTAAGAAGTTGTAATATGAAAACGAGTTATGGAGTCGAGTTATGTGGTAGACCAAAAGTCCCACATCTTGTTGAATTCCCTAAGGCGCGCATTGTTAGTCGCCAGAGATTTCTCAAACTGATAGTTCATACGCAATAGTGCAATTACATCTGATAGATTGGGTACCTCCGGGGTTCTCCATTTCCTCAGAATTAGAGTTCTAGTGGCCAACAGGACATGTGACGTCCAAGGTCTATATTGAGAGGGGAGTTGTTCTATACCCAAATGTAGGACTGCTAAAGCTGGGTTGGGTTTAATGATACACCCGGTGTGTTTAGCAATGAAATTAAATACCTGATTCCACAGACTAATGAGGGATGGGCATGCCCACATAATATGTAATAGCGTGCCAACATTGGAGCAATCCCTCCAACATAATTGGGAGTATTTGTTTTAAAATCCCGCCAACCGGTAAGGGGTATAGTACCACCTATGGGTGAGTTTAAGGGTCACTTCCCAGTGGTTAGCACAATGAGTGTGACGATTAGCTTCTGAGATTGCACGTCGCCATTGTGATACCGAGAAGCTTTCTCGTAAGTCCCTATCCCATTTGAACATGGTCCACGTTTTAAAAAACATGTCATTGCCTAGTAGGATATGATAGTATCTAGAAAGTTTTGGAGGCGTCTTGGTAGAGGTTACTAATAGATCCCATATCTTGCCTTCCACTTTTGCACATTGTAAAGGGTGTTGTTTCATGAAATGGTGCATGCGGTAAATGTGAAAGAAATTCGAGCTTGGCATGTGGTACTTGGTCTCTATCTCAGCCTGGTGCTAATAAAATGTTATTGTCATAAAGGTTCTGCAGGGTATTGAGGTTTCCCTTTATGGTAAGGCTCGGGGGGATGTCAGGAATGTGACTATTTAGAACCGAGGAAGGAATGGGGTGAGAAAGTGATATGTCACAGTCTTTATGAATCCCAGTGATTGTTCGCCAGGCTCTGAGCGTGGCCTGCATGGTAGGGGATAGGGTAGCTAGATTCCACGGAATCCATGTATCTCCCAAGAGCATGTCCCGGAGATTCTTTGTAGGGGCCATGTTAGTTTCCAGATCCACCCAAAGGGGGGCTTCTAATGTGCTAAACCAATTACGTGCTTGATTCTAAATTGTGGCCCAGTAGTATTTATGGATATCAGGTACCGCAGCTCCTCCATAACATCGCCTGGCAGTGAGAAGAGATGGAGCGCAGCGAGCTTTCTTGCCATCCCAAATACATTTTTTCATATGTGCAGAGAGTTTGGCGATACCTGTAGATGGATAGTGTATGGGGATGGCCCTGATCAAGTACAAAATTTGCGGCAATAGAAACATCTTGTACGCGGCCACCTTACCGTGCCAGGTTAATAACAGGGTTTTCATGCGTACTGTCTCCGCTTCCAGTTTAGGTATAAGTCTGGCAATGTTAGCTGCCAGTAGTTTTGAAGGATCTGTGGTAAGATCTATGCCCAAATAATGAATTTTATCAGAGGACCAAGGAATCGGTATTGAAGATGCAAGTTTGGTTTGAATGTGTGGGTCTACTCCTAGATTAAGTATTGTCGATTTAGACTCATTCAATTTATAATAAGAGATGCGATGGAATCGTCTAAGAACTTCGTAGGCAACCGGTAGGGATTTAGAGGGGTTGGTGAGCATCAGGATGATATCATCCGCGAATAGGGTGATTTTATGATGGGATGTAGGGAATTTGAAACCTGTTATCTGAGTGTGAGATCTTATCGTCTCAGCAAGGGGCTCTATAAGTAAATTAAAAATTGTGGGAGATAAGGGACAGCCCTGTCATGTGCCATTAGAAATGTGGAATGTCTTGGAGAGTATACCAGACGTGTACACCTGGGCGGATGGGCAGGAGTAAAGGGCTTGGATAGCTGATAGGATAGGGCCAGAAAGTCAGAATTTGCGTAGGGTGGCATTCATATAACCCCAATGTACCCTATCAAAAGCTTTTTCTGCATCTAGGGTGAGTAGAACTGAGGGTTTTTTATTTGTGCGAGCTAAGTGAAGGATATTAACCATGCGTCTGGTGGCGTCAAAAGTCTGTCGCCCGGGAGTAAAGCCCATTTGGTCTTTAGCAATCAGGTCAGATAAGAGGTGTTGTAGCCTTTGAGAGATAATCCTCGCGTATACCTTGGCGTCAGAGTTGAGGAGGGAAATGGGGCGAAAATTTGCCGGGGTGGTGGGGTCTTTGCCAGGTTTGGGTAATGTAACCACATGGGCACTTAGGATATCTGAGGGAAGAGCAGATTCGCTCATAGCTTTATTGAATACGTCATTGAGAGTAGGGCTTATATGTGAGAAGAAAAATTGATAAAACTCGTTGGGGAGACCGTCGGGGCCCAGGGACTTCCTTTTTGGTAGAGTCTTAATACTTGTCCTAAGTTCTTCAATTGTAATAGGTTGGTTTAAAATGTCCAGTTGAGGAGCGGATATCGATGGCAGGTTAATGGCGCTAGGGAAATTCTCTATTTCAGCAGTGGATGGCTGGTGTTCCGCCGGGTTGTCCTTTAGGTTGTACAGGGATTCATAGAATGCTGCAAAAGCATCTGCTATGGCCTGGGGATGAGAAATTTTGTGTTTGGTAATAGGGTCAATAAGGAATGGGATTCGAGATTTGGCCTGTTTGCTCCTGACTCTGGCTGCAAGAAATTTGCCTGCTTTATTCGCCTGGGAATAAGCCGTCTGTTTTAGATAATTTAGATGTTTATCCGATTGCTCTAGTAGAAGAAGACGAAGATCCTGTCTAAGTTGGGTCAGTTGCGTGGATATAATAGCAGTGGGGTTTGTTTTATTGCGCTCCTCTAAGACATGGATATCATGTAACAGTGAAGACATTTTTTGGTTCCGCAGCCTCTTCCTCCTAGCCTGCTGCTGGATGCACACGCCGCAAACAAAGGCCTTGTGTGCACCCCACAACACCCAGGGATCCGAGACCGACGGCGCATTAAACGAGAAAAACTCCCGTATACTGTCAGAGATCCGGGTAGAACAGCCCGAATCCTGCAGCACACTAGTGTCGCATCTCCACACTTGCGATGGAGCCACCCCGGCATCCTCCCCGAGGACCAGTTCTACTGCGGCGTGATCAGACCAGGTAATGCCCTGGATCCTCGAGGAGGACGCCCTAGAGAGAAGCTCCACATCAACCACAAACATGTCCAAACGAGAGTATGATCTGTGTCTAGCTGAAAAAAAAGAAAAATCCCTCTCACTGGCATGTTGACATCTCCATACATCATACAATTTCTCAGCATGCAACAACCCCCCATCGATTGCTGCCGGCCCCGGGAGGACGAGGTGACGTCCATCTCAGGGTCTGCAACAATATTAAAGTCCCCACAGAGCAACAGACGACCTTGACGAATCTTATATACTTGCTTGAGCAGGCGCCTCAGGAACCGAAGTTGGTGTGAATTCGGGGCATATAAGTTCACTATAGTGAAGATAGAGTCATTGAGATTGCAAATCACAATTATAAACCTGCCATGAGGATCCTGGACAGAATGAATGATTTTGGCGGACAATGAAGCCCGAAAGGCCAGTAGGACTCCTCTCTTCTTATCTTCCGCAGACGCCAGTAGAACTTGGGGATAGTCCTTATGGTGACAAGGTGGGTGATCTCCCTTTTTAAAATGGGTCTCCTGGACCGCCAGAACGTCCACCCTATGTTCTAGAGCTTCCTTCCAAAGAGTACTCCGTTTAGCAGGGTGATTCAGTCCATTCGAATTATTAGATAGAAACTTAATGGTCATAGGATAAATTGCGGAGCTGTTCGGTGGTTCAGGTGGTGTGGTACTGTAGACGTCTCACCAGTAGGTGTCAGCCAAATGGCCAAGATTTGTAATCCAAGACTCTCCGCTCTGGAGCTTTGCTTCAAAACATGCATTGAAGATACCATGCAAAAAGAAAAACAAAAATCGAAAATAGGAAAAAAACAAAGAAGAAACTGGAGACAAAGATAAGAACAGGACCGTCTCTGCAGTCCGTGATCGGTCATATCCGATGCAAAACTCGTGGGGCCAAAGGGCAACTGCTCCTATGGCCAGGGACACTTGTAGAGGATTTTTGAGTTACCTGGTAGAGCCCGGGAGGTTGGAATCCACCCTGGAGGATCTTTTTCGAGAGACCAGATGCCAATCCTCTTCCAGAGGCCTGAGAGGCGGAGAGGCAGAATGGTCAACTTGTTGCTGCGGTAAGATGTTCCACCTTCTTAGGGCTTGTATGCCCTCATCCAATGATTTGAGTAGCACCGTCGAGCCACCATAAGTGACAGAAAGGGTTGCTGGGTATTTCCACTTGTGGGGCACGTTGTGGTTCCTCAGGGCTTTCGTTATGGTAGCTAGGTTTCTTCGAGCTTGTAGCGTATGCCGGGACAGATCCGGGAGCAATTGCAGGTTACCATACCCCTCAGGGAGAGTAGCGGATTGTCTGGCGGCAAGCATAATTTGCTCTTTCACGTGATAAAAGTGTATCCTGAGTAGTACGTCCCTGGGAACATCTCCTGATAGGAACGGTGGCTTAGGTAGTCTATGTATTCTATCCACGACTAAATCAGAAGCAGAGAGTGAGGGAACTAGGGCACGGAACAGTGCGGTAACATGGTCTAGTAGCTGATTAGGAAGAACTGTCTCGGGTATTCCCCGGATTTTTACGTTGTTCCGTCTGGAACGGTCCTCTAAATCCGCCGCTTTTCCCTTTAGCCACTGAATCTCATCCGTTTGCTTATTAATTGTGGTAATAGTGGAGGCATGTGTATCCACTGACCTTTCCACGACATCCACCCTAGAACACAGGGAGCCCACATCAGATCTGATTTGTTGCATACATGTTTGCATGTCTGCCTGCATGGTGGCACGTAAGGTGTACATTATGTCTTTCATGACCCTTTCTGATATGGGATTAGACCCAGAGGGGAAGGCTGCAAATGGGTCAGACACAGTGGGATGAGAGGCAGGGATGGATGGTGCTGGGTGGCTGATGTCCATACCTGATTGCTCTCGAGACCTCTGTGGGGAGTCCCTTCTCTGCCGCGTCTTAGCTGGGCTTCTGGATGAGGGAGATGGAGGGGAAGGAGATCCAGAGGATTGTCCACTGTCAGGGTTCGCAATTACCCTGCGTGCCTGAGGGGATGTAAGAAGAGGAGAAAGTTTTTTCAGTGGTGCAGCGCCATGTCCTCCTCGATTTCCCGGGCCGCCGCCATTTTGTTGGAGCCCGGAGCTCTGAGATATGAAGAAACCGGACAGCTTGTTCGCCTGCTCCGGTCCTTTCTTGCGGCGCGTCATGTAGGCGGCAGTGAGCGGGAGTGCGGGGAGTAGTTTGTGGGGTTTGGTGGGTCCTGATGCTCTGACGATCGTAGCGTGTCCCTGGTGGCTGAGCGGAGCTGGATTAACAAGCGTCTATCTTCCGCGCTGCGGCCACGCCCCTCGGTTTCTTCACTTTTGTATACATAAGATCAAGTATAGTATTTATGGCTATCTTAATTAGCTGCCTGTTGCCCTTCCTTCTCCTAATCTGAATGGCACTTGATTTCTAAACAAATCTAGGTAATTTGCATTTAAAAATGAGTGAATATGTGACTACATACATTGCAGTCCTTTTTATAATTTAAGAAGGTCATAAGGAAGTCAGCTTTAAAGTTTTTGTTACTGTTCCCCATTGGGGAGATTAAAATCAATCTCCTCTTCAGTTGAATTTCCCCACAAATATGCATTTACATAGTAATGAAAAACCTGACCGCTCTAACCCCACCTATTTTATATTACTATTTATGTCACTTTTTTTTTCCTTTGTAAATCCAGCACTTACAAGCATGCAATATTGAACATTTATTTCAATCGGGAGTAGCGCTCAATTTACTGATCTTAAATGGATTAAGGTCTTTATACCATGGCCTAGCAAATGAAAAAAAAATGTTCATTAAAACCACTTAAGTCTAATCTAAAATACACATTGCACTTCATCAAAGATTAAAATATAAGCATTTTTCACTGTATATATTTCAAGAATCAAGGATTTTAGGAGGTCTATATATTTAGTGCCAAAGCTTAACAATCTTAGCTACGTTCAGCAATGTACTTGTTAAGTAAGTTTGTAGAAGTGCAAAACTTACAAAGAAGTCAAAATGATGACTGTCAGTTTTTTAATTATTTTAGAACTTTCTCCCCACTAATTTATCGCTTAATTCTTTTGTGACCCTAAATGTACTTGCACTTATAATGCAAATATATGCATTTTCCCTGCAATTTAAATTTTAAGGTAATATTTAACTGCTTCCTTCCCAGCCTATGGTCCAAATTATTGCCAAGTAGGAGCTCTCCCATTCTGGGTGGACATCATTTAATGTCCGAGCTCCAGTACCATGTGATTACTGTGACCAATCACAGTGATCAAATGACAGTTGTACACACTTGATTTAATTCATAGCCATTTTGGCCCCTTTCACACATGCTGTCTGTTTGTCCGTTTTTCATCCATCCATTGACTGATGAAAAACGGACATCAATGTATCTCTATGTAAAAACGGATGACAACGGATGATCATCAATTAATATCCGTTTTCATCCGCTTCCGTCAATGTCCGTTTTTTTGAACGGATGAATGCCCTATTTTTCATCCGTCAAAAAAACGGATCAGATGAAAAACGGATGACAACGGATGAAAACGGATGACAACGGATGAAAAACGGATGACAACGGATGAAAAATGGATGACAACGGATGAAAAACAGATAACAACTGACAAAAAACAGATGAAAAATGGATAACAACTGACGAAAAAAGGATGACAACTGACGAAAAACAGATGAAAAATTGATGAAAAATGGATGAAAAACAGATGGAAAACTGATACATTTTGACGTGACTGAACTGATGAACTGAACGGACCGTATGTGTGAAAGGGGCCTAATTGTGTACTATTATGTTGATTTTTGTGATTGGTCACAGTGATCACATGGTTCAGTACAGACAGAGTCAATCACAGCTTTTACAATAGAACATAATGAATGAATACATTTCATTAATAAAAAATGATTTCTTTTAACAGTGAACATCAACATTATATGCAATCATACTGTAAAAAAAAAATCCTGCCTACTTTCCCAGAGAAGGACAACGCCACTATGGTAACTTTGTACTGCTCAATTCACAATAAAAAAATGGTAAAAAAAAAAAAAAAATTGTTAAATTATTATTTATTTATTTTTTTTAATTTTTTTTATTTATTTTTTTTTATTTTTTACATACTGTCACCAGTCAGTGTCCCTGATCACTGCTCCACCAGCCACAGGATGACACTGTACTGCACTAGTGACAGTATGTAAACAATTAACATAATAAAACACATTTTATTTCATTTCTTCATTTTCCAGAAATTTGTGGCAAAAAAATTACAACTTCAAAAAACTTGCCATACCTCTTACTAAATACCTCAGACTGTCTACTTTCCAAAAAGTGGTCATTTGTGGGGATATTTGTACTGCCTGGCATTTTATTTTCGAAGACTTTTAATTAAGGTTTGAGTACAATCAAAAAGGCAGAACAACTTAGTATTCAAGTGCCCGTCAATCAGTACCCACAAGTAGGGATGGGCTGAACACCCCCCTGTTCGGATACCTCTTACTAAATACCTCAGACTGTCTACTTTCCAAAAAGTGGTCATTTGTGGGGATATTTGTACTGCCTGGCATTTTATTTTCGAAGACTTTTAATTAAGGTTTGAGTACAATCAAAAAGGCAGAACAACTTAGTATTCAAGTGCCCGTCAATCAGTACCCACAAGTAGGGATGGGCTGAACACCCCCCTGTTCGGATCGCACCAGAACATCTCGAACAGGGAAAAAGTTTGAACCTTATAAAAGTCTATGGGAAACGAACATGAAAAATCAAAAGTCCTCATTTTAAAGGTTTACATGCAAGTCATTGCCATAAAAAAATTATGGGGACCTGGGTACTGCCTTGGGGGACATGTATCAATGCAAAAGTTTTTTTTTTTAAAACGATTGTTTTTAAAGGAGCAGTGATTTTATTCACTTACTGACCAGCCATCGTACTTATACTGTGGCAGGTCGGCTCTGTCCTGTGAAACTACATATCTGTACATCGTTTCGCGGGACAGCTAGTGTGGGAGTGCGCGCACCACCACAGGGGGAACCAATCAGCGGGCCTGGCGGCTGCAATGTCCACCGGGCACCGGCGATCACTCCCCATGGAGACAGAATGTCTTTCTGCTGATATAAACATGGCAGACCACTGTTCTGTCAGTAATTAACACAGGGATCATCCAGCAAGCCCATCCCCCCACACAGTTAGAACCCCCCCAGGGAAATAAAGTGGGAAATAAAGGACATCAATTTTATTTGTGTACACCGCGCAATTGTCAGTTAAAGTAAGGCAGTGCCGTATCACAAAAAATGGCCTGGTCATTAGGGGGGTAAAATCTTCTGGTCCAGAAGAGGTTAATGATGCTTAAAGTGAAACAATTAAAATGAAAAATTCCTTTAAATATCATGCCTGGGGAGTTCCCCTAATCTCAAAATATTACAGCGCTTGCTCAAACAACAGGAAATTAAAAAATTACATAAAGAGTAATAATATAAAATCTTTCAGAAAATAACTAATAAAGTGCTCTGGTGGGCCAAACTCCAAATGAACAAAGTGCTGAAGTGCTTAATGTAAACATGGCATTAAGTGTAACACACTCCCCTCTTGTATCCCCACTCACCAGAACAAATGGACCCACAGCTTTTCAGTCTTGGGGTCAACAACTGTTGATCTTGCGGTGACTTTTAGTGACCTTCATACTCAATAAGATAGATGGCACTCATAGTGAAGTATAGAATAACACGGTTTATTGCTCAGAATAAAACGTACTTACAATAACCACAGATAATACAGGCATAGAGAAAATATAAGAGGCTCTTTCGGGTTCGCACGCAATGGCGTGCGTTCCACGGAGTACAAGAAGTGACGTCGTTGGTTACACAAAATGCGTCAGATTTTTTATTGATTTCTTTACAGCCCTGATGAACTTTCGATCAAGCGAAACATGTTGGGTTTTTGTTGTTTATGGATGAAGCACTTCTTTTGAAGGACAGCACTGGATTTTTTTGAATTCCTTTAATGTGATCTTTTGACCTAAAGAGGTTTTGAATGCAGTATTAAACTAGCCTAGAACCAGAACAGTTGGCATGTTGAGCTTTAGGGACAGTAATAAAGCCCTTTAGTAGTCACTGTATCCTTATGAGTGCTGAGTGCAGAGCACACCTAAAGGTGATAACAGGAGATGCTATGCCCAAAGAAGTACGGGTTGCCAGCTGTGGTTGCCTGAAGAACTGAGATGATGTTCACCAGAGGACGGCCAGGTGAGCAGGGTGAGCTGCATGGCAGGTGTCTCTCAAAAGTGTCAGGCTATACTTGACAGCAGGGCAAGACAGGAAGCAGGGTCAGGAGCCAGGCCAGTAGTCATGCACCGGAGGTCAACCAGAAGCAGAAATAAGAATACGCCAGGGTTATACACAGGTGATCAGGCATCAGCAGAGTAAGAAGTGCAAGCCAAGGTCATTCCCTGGTAATCAGGCAGCAGCAGAGTCAGTATAGCAAGCCAGGGCTCAGAGCCGGAGATGGAGACAGGACAGGTCAAAGGCAAGCTGGGACAGTAACAGGGAATCCAATATTGGCATATACAGAGCACAGGAACATGGGGAGGGGTGTGACGATCATCCTGCAACTTGTGGACCAGACTGCTAGATTAAATAGTCCACTGGGCACCAAGATCTGTCATGCATTGTCGGCACCATGGTACACAGGCATTTGTGATTGCTAGTAGCCACAGCCCGTTGAACATATCTGCAGCATATGCTATTTTTATGTTACCGGTATGTAATACTGTATGTTGAAGCTACATTGTATAATTGACCACAATATAAGAGCCTTTTTTAATGTATTATGGAGGAGGAATCTCTGATGATAAATGAGGATTTAGTTCTGGTGCTTTCCTTGAGTGGGTACACATGTATAGGTGGTACATACAGTATGTGATTCTGTTGATGTTTAGTAAAAGTTATGTTTTAGTCCCAAGTGGCATTGATGAGTGGATTACACATTTCCTAATTTTTTCTGTTTTACTTCTGTTTGCCAAAATTAGTAAGTAAGCCATAAGTTTTTTCATGTTATATGGGGGGGGGGCATGGGGGCTGATGTACGTTGGCTCTACGTTTGACAGAAAGTTGTCACTTTAGGTTTAAGCAACCGTACATCACAACCTTGTAAAAGGTTGCTTTGTTCTGAGTTGCTGTTAAAGCCTATTAGCTTGTAATATTTTATATACAGTATATTATATCTGTTTATGTGCACGCAGTTTGTTTTCTCTTCTTTTATTCGATAAAACCTGAAGTTACCTATGTTTAATGTGAACTGCTGTTGACATTACACAGCAGCAACCTCCACACACCTACACATCAAGTGTTATTTCTTCTACAAAGGTGCCAGATGTGTAGTGCCATCAGGTTTGCCTTATGTCTAACCACAGGTGTAGGTAGGAATCATAGGACCCAATGCCAAAATCTTGTTGTAGTCCCACTGCAACTTCTCTGTGGCACCCAAAACTTTGCATTGGTGGCCAACCCTTATAGCAGCCACTTTTAGTTTGGTAGCTCCACCTAATATATTAGTGGTAAGTTCAGAAATGTCCCATTAGTCCACTGGTGGTCAGTGGTGCTCCCTTTATACATGTATGGCAAGTCCAAAATTGCCAGTGTTACCAGTCAGTGCAAAAATGCCCCCAATACTGTATTCGTGGTAAGTAGAAAAGTCCCCTTTTCACATTAAGGATCTTTTGAAAATGCCCCCATTTTATAGTGGTTATTAGTAGGAAATGTGCATTTTACTACATAGTAATTGTGACTCACATATTTGATCTCTCCTGGTCTGGTTGTAGCACATTCTAGTGGCTGTTCATTTATCCAGTTCCTGTGCTGGGGCCTACGGTAAATAATTACAGCCAGAAAGGTCGGGAACTTATTTCCTGTGCTCAGGCTCACACTCTATGGCCAAAAAAAAAAACTTTCAGAGAATTCACATTTTGTATCACAATAGAATTGCGTCACAAAATTGGCAGGTCAGGTCCTCCAGGAGCAGTACCACACAGCTGGTCAAAATACACCAGAGCATGTGATCCACACATAAGACTTGTCATCACTCTTGGCTGGCCAAATGTCCTTCTTCCAGCTACTTCCATTGCCATGACTGAGCCAGTTACTAAACCCAAAGGCATTGGCTGGGGAGATTAATGTTAATCTTGGATAAGAGTCTTGTATGGGTGAAGGGAATACCCCACCAATTTAACAAACAGAACAACGCAACAGGGAAATGTAATGTATCTGTCATTTTTATTTTTTCCGAAATGTCACTTTTGCTGATGTACAACTTATAGAGTTGCCAATTCAAGGGCAGGTTTAAGGAATCGCCAAAGGAATTTTGCATTTGTATTGTTTAATTGTAAGCCTTCTTAAAAGATCTTCTCCTCACCAAACAGTATTTTTTTGCATTGGTACAGCGATAGCACCCAGCTCCCCATGCCCTTTGTTTCATAATACAGACAAGAAATGGAACAAGTGGCGCAAGCTGTTAGCACTACATAAAAACGATAGTCCATATAGTAGCACATCAAGGCTATGATAAAGTCTTAAGGTGAGATGAGGAAATAGTCTGGATGCTCAGGGCCAGCCTGTTGGGGAGCAGAAGCGATCTCCAAACATGCAACAAACAAAAGAGAAAACAGGCACCTCTGAGTTAAGACTGCGATTTAATATGGCAAACAAGTAATGAAAACTTACATCAAGGTAAGTATAAGCAGACAAGATGGGTCCTTCCGGTGTCCATGTGGAGGCTGGGGCTTGGAGTCATCACTGTGGGTCTGTAATCCTCTCCTCTCTTCCTCTTCCTGTCCAGCAGGAAGTGGAGGGTGTCACAGCAGTGAGATGGAGGCTTGGACAGCAGGGTGAAACCGCAGTGAGATGGAGGCTTGGGCTGCACGGTGGCCGTGATGCTTGTCCACAGGATCTTCCGGCGTAATGACTGACGCGTTTCCGAGCATGCGCACTGTGGGGGGAAAAACAGCGCGTGCTCCTTTTTCAAAGTCGGATCCTTTTCCTTTGTTTCATAATCCCTTGCCTATTAACCTTGAAAATAGAAAGCAGTGATTTTCAAGATTCCGTTCCCATTGACCAACAAAGCTTTCTTCTCATGGTATTGTCTTCATTATTTTTTTTTTTATGCAATCCTAGATTGCTCAAAAAATACAAAACCTAAAAACGACCCTTTTTTTTTTCTTTTTTGACCAGTGTTGGTTAAAAAATTGTTACTGTAGCTAACAAATATACATTTTAGTCCCGGTTCACACTTCTGCAATGCGGGAATGCTGTGAATATGCAGCGTGTTCCCGCATAGCATTCGCACCCCTGGCAGTTCACACTGCCATATGTGATACATAGGGGGTGTCAATTAAAAGTTAATGACACCCCCAGTTGAGATCGCATATCGCAGTGCGATCTGCAAGTTCGCACAGAATCGGATCGCACTAGTGTGAACCACCATGCGATCCGATTCTGCTGCGGAGAAAAAAAGGGTCATGTGCGTGTTTAGTGCGATTGTGGTTTGAATTCAGCCATACAAATTGTATGGCTGAAATTTGCACCACACATAGATCGCATGTAATTTAGGAGCCGTGCGCTCCGAATTACTGTACATGGGTAAACAAAGGGCAAAGGGTTAATAAATAGTTAAATGTAGAAAAATCTTAAATCTAAAAAAAAAAAAGAAAAACTGTTGCTGGTTGCACTGGTCTGCTGTGGCAGCGAACGGAAACACTGTTTTTAAATACATTGGTCTGGCGACACTGTGACTGGTGTAGTGGTGATCTGAGACACTGTGACTGGTGTAGTGGTGATCTGAGATACTGTGACTGGCTGCACTATTAGGGCTTGTTCATTTGTGGGGGGTTTTTTTGTGGAGGGGGGGTATAATTTCCCAGTTGCAGTTTTACCACACCCCAACTGCTAGCCCTTTAGCTGCTGAGGCAGCAGCCAGGGGTGTACACATGCCACAGCTGTGGTGTTTTGTTTTACAGCGGTGGCAGGAATTATACCCCCTGTTATTTTCTGTTGGCGTAGCTCCCCCCAAATTGTGACACATTCAACTGAATGAGGATGATAATGTGGGGTACAAAGGGGTTATCAAATGCTCTCTGAAGAGTGATCTGAACACAGATTGCTCTTCAGAGAGCCCACACATATGAACAAAGCCTAATGGTTGGTGACACTGCGACTGGTGTGGTGGTGATTCAGGATAATATGACTGGCAGCACTGGTCTAGTGAAATTGTACTGCTGTGGTGGTGATCAGAGGCAATGGCTGGCTGCAAAAATCTAGAATGTTACCATAGTGACAATGCTCTACTCCTGGTGACGGGGGGGGGGGGGGGGTGATCTTTTTTTTTTTTTTATATGCTAAGAGTGCTTACTACAGTCCCAATGTCTGTACTAAACAATTTTTTTACTCTTGCCACAAATTGCTCTCAGAAGAAATGGCTCAAAAGATGCCATGTAGCTTTGGTTTACAAGTGTTGACACTATGATTGGTCACAGCAATCACACAGTACAGGGCAAATTTAATTGGCCCTGTATCTCGATCTATGATCTGCTGTGTTTGAAGGACACAGTGATCACAGAGCGCACATCTGCATGCTCTAAGATGGATCTCAAAAGCTCCCACCTAGCCATTTATATGCAGAGGCCAAGAGGGAGTTGGTTAATGTAATGTTTGGTGGTAAATGTAGTGTATAAACAAAATGATGTAAGAACAAAAAAAATCTTTTTTTTAAATGAATCACTAGTGCTACTGTATATAAAAAGTAGATAAAGTGTACATGATTTCTCTACCCCAATCTGTCAGGCTATCTCCTACTTTTACGCAATCCCTGAAAACTCCTGCGCTGCACAAACTATTGGCAATATATAAATCCTGTGTTATAATTAATAAGAATAATAAAGTTATTATTATTATTAATAATAATAATGAATTACATTTTATTACAGAGCACGGTAAAGTTAATGAATTAAAAAAAAAAAATGTAGATGTTGCAAAGTAGTTGCTGGTTAGTGCTTCCCTATGGGTAATCCAGGATTTTAGGATACAATAAAGTTTTACACAACTTACTGTATCTTTAATAAAATAAAGTAACCCTTACTCTGATAGGGACAGATATGCATAGAAGTAATGCATGTAGCACACTCCCAGATAGGTGCTAGGATTAGGTAGATTTAGTTCTGGCTTACTGTGCTCACTGGAGCTGTATTTTGTAATTGTAATTGTAAATGTAATGTAAATTGATCTTGTTTCACTGTAATTAGTGTGACTGCAATTTCTGGGATTGGCAAATTCATTCTAGTTCATTGTAATCATGCAGATGCATGTGATCAGTTAAGTCTGTTCACTGTTTCAGCTGCTTTGGGTTTCATTGTTTCCTGTTTTATGGAGAATTGTGGGTCTCTCTAAATCAAGAACATGTGGTGTGGAGCAATGCAACTAGCAGAATGAATATTTATAAAACTCTAGCCAATCCCAGGGAGGGTGACCCTGAAGGCTGCTGGGAGTCTGTATAAGTACTCTGAGACACAGAACAATCTTGTCTTATCCTGCAGAGGAGATGTCCAGCCAGGAGGCCCTTCAGCCCTGCCACGTGCTTGCTGTTCGTGAGGCCTCAACTGTGCAAGCTGAAGGTCTGGATGCTTAAGTTAAAGAGAATTGACTGAGGGGCTGTTGTCTGAAGATTTAGTCAGGTATCACAGAAGAAAGGTGTTTCATGGATGTTGGAAGGAGGGACCAACTTACAGACTGTCATGAGGGATCTTAGAGACTATTGATCTTAGAGACTTTTGGGCAGCTGCCACCCGTCTGGTACTAGAGATTCAGCTGTGTGTTTGGGTAAAGGGGACATCAGCTGGTGTCCTGAAGAGCATAGCCTATCTAGTTATTTGTGAAGTTCTTTGTGAAGGGACTCTCCTCTGACTGCTCATAGAAAAAAGTTTTTATGCTTTTAACTGCTTTTACTACAAAACAAAGTCCACAGTTTACTTTTGCAAGGGCTTTTGCTTCAGTTTAACAGGAAGAAGTTTTTAATGCTCTAATTTTGTACATAGTTCTTTTTGGAGTATCCCAGTCAATTGCCCCAAATCCCCCCCCCCAAAAAAAAAAAAAACACCAAAAAGAACACCCCTGGACTTGTTATTTAGCCAAAGAGTAGCTGTGGTTGTGTGTCTGGCTGTGGGTTACACACAACTACTGGGAAAAAGAACCTGAGTAATTTCTAGCGGCTCCTTCGGGCGTAGTGCTACATGCATGTCACGTTTTTTATTATACATTAGACCCTGGAGCAGAGAAAAATAAAATCAATGAAAAGAATAAATCTCCTTAGGATAAGTATGCCTTTTAGGAGAGACCTAACAAGCAGGAATTGCACCAGAACTCCCGCCCGAACAGTGAAAAAGTTCTGACCCGAACGGCGAACCCTAGAAAAAGTCTATGGGACTCAAACTTGAAAAATCAAAAGTCCCCATTTTGAAACCCTTTTTGCAAGTAATTGGACAAAAAAGGGGTATGGGGGTCCGGGTACTACCCCAGGGAACATGTATCAATGCAAATTTTCTTTTTTTAAAAGACCGGTTTTACAGGAGCAGTGATTTTAATGATGCTTAAAGGGCAACAATAAAAATGAAAAATTCCTTTACATATAGTGCTTGGGGGGTCCCCTTATTCTGCCTATAAAGTTGCACATCTGTTGCATGTATAGAACATTATGCAGCAAAAATTACATTACTAAACAAAAAAAAAATGAATGAAATGACATTAAAATTATATATACCATTGCAGGAAATAGGAAAATGTAAAAAAAAAAAAAAAAACGCCAAAATGTAAAAAAATAAATGGCATGGGGACCCTTTTCAGTCCAATCATTCAGCTTGTTGAAGGGGGCTTCCAGATTCTAATAAGCCTCCTGCCTGCAGACCCCCACAACCATCGACATGGGGACAATGAGCTTTGGGGGAGGCTCCTGCCCCAAAGCACCCCCCCCCCAAGTTAAGAGCATGTGGCTTGATATGGCTATGATATGGGGGGTGATGGCTCACTCATCACCCCCCTCTCTGGCCTGCCAGGCTGGGTGC
Organism: Pelophylax lessonae; assembly: GCF_965119305.1. Taxonomy (NCBI): domain Eukaryota; kingdom Metazoa; phylum Chordata; class Amphibia; order Anura; family Ranidae; genus Pelophylax; species Pelophylax lessonae. Next base: position 526,494,377 of record NC_138770.1, read on the forward strand.
TCGAATAAGGGTCTGGTATGGATTTGGGGGGCATGTCATTTTTTTTTAAATTTTTGCACGAGGTTTCCCCTAAAATCCATACCAGAACTGAAGGGCCTGGTGTGGATTGGGCGGGGACCCCATGCCATTTTTTTTTTCACTTTTTTTTTCCCGTACCGCTCCTTAACAACCAGCTATTCACTGCACTCTGATCGGGCAAAGCTTTTCCCAATCAGGGATTAGAATGCACTGTGCAGCATATTTCATATTTCAAAATGAAAAATTCCTTTAAATATAGTGCTTGGGGGGTCCCCTTATTCTGCCTATAGAGTTGCACATCTGTTGCATGTATAGAACATTCTGCAGCAAAAATTACATTACTAAAGAAAAAAAAATGAATGAAATGACATTAAAATTATATATACCATTGCAGGAAATAGGAAAATGTAAAAAAACAAAAAAAAAAAAAACGCCAAAATGTAAAAAAATAAATGGCATGGGGACCCTTTTCAGTCCAGGCATTCAGCTTGTTGAAGGGGGCTTCCAGATTCTAATAAGCCTCCTGCCTGCAGACCCCCACAACCATCGACATGGGGACAATGAGCTTTGGGGGAGGCTCCTGCCCCAAAGCACCCCCCCCCAAGTTAAGAGCATGTGGCTTGATATGGCTATGATATGGGGGGTGATGGCTCACTCATCACCCCCCTCTCTGGCCTGCCAGGCTGGGTGCTCGAATAAGGGTCTGGTATGGATTTTGGGGGCATGTCATTTTTTTTAAAATTTTTGCACGAGGTTTCCCCTAAAATCCATACCAGAACTGAAGGGCCTGGTGTGGATTGGGCGGGGACCCCATGCCATTTTTTTTTCACTTTTTTTCCGCTCCTTAACAACCAGCTATTCACTGCACTCTGATCGGGCAAAGCTTTTCCCAATCAGGGATTAGAATGCACTGTGCAGCATATTTCATGGCATTTTGAAAGGCGAACACCCCCCGAACGTCCCGTAAATTTGGGTTTTCACCGAATAGGCGATCAGAGGATGTTCAGGCTGAACTTTTGCTTAGTCTGAACCGTTTGCCTAACTCTGTTTGGCAGCTGACATTGGGATATTGTGATCTGTAATATGCGTGCAGGGGTAGAGAGAGAATGCTGCACAGCAGTTTTTTTGTTGGAAAGTATACTTCAATGATCCTGTGGGTGGCCTCTAACGTTAAACTGATTCTAAAGGTTTTTATCTTAAAGCGGTGTTCCAGCCTCCCCCTCCAAAAATGTAAAGTCAGCAGCTACACATACTGTAGCTGCTGACTTTTAATATTAGGACACTTACTTGTCCTGGAGACCAGTGATGCCGACACCACAGCCGATGTTTCCATCGGCTGTCAGGTGCTGCCGCTGCCATTGCCGGTGGGAACCTGGCAGTGAAGCCTTGCGGCTTCGCGAGCGGGTCCCTACTGCACATGTGCGAAGCGTGCTGTGCATTCAGATTGGCTCGGCAGCGGGGAAGGAAGAGGGGGCCAAACTTCCAAGGGACAGCGCCACGGCGCTGTCTCCAGGAAGTGGGGAAGGGTACTTGTCAAAAATAGGTACCCATTCCCCCTCCCCCCTGAAAGGTGCCAAATGTGGCACCAGAAAGGGGGGGAGCAAATGAGGGGAAGTTCCACTTTTTGGTGGAACACCGCTTTGATACATTCTCTTCATTAATGTAAAAAAAAAAAAACTTTAAAAAACTGCACCCCCCCCCCCCAGCCCCACCCAAAATCTTGTCTAAATTGATCCCGATATATCGCCTAGGAGTGGCACTCTCTTTCTCTAATGGGCATGGAGGCAGCAGTGGCTGCTTTCAGTCCAATGCTGTGAGGATGGAGCGGGGGCAGGGCTGAGGCAAGCTGTGTGTTTCAATGGACACATATAGCTCTGCTCAGAAGAAAGCCAGCACACGTGCCACCAAAGCAAGCCGCTTGCTGTGGGAACATTAAGAAGGGAGGAGGAGCCCAGAGCACCAGAAGGGGAGATTTTGGGCCACCATGTGCAAAACCATTGCACAGAGCAAGTAAGTACAGTATAACATGTTTATTATTTTAATACAAAAGGTAACCTTTACAATCACTTTAAGGGAAAACTAAAAAAAAATCCCTAATTTTCAGACTTAATGGGGCACCTATCCTGTCTCCAATAAACTTAAAATAGGTCAGGGAAGTCCTCACCTATGCTACGCACTCTGATATATAAACTGAGAGCTTCCTAAGGTTTCTAAGCACACAGAAAGGATTGGATGAAGAAAAATCCTTATACTAAAAAGTAACGGAACGCCTATAGAATGTACAGTACATTTTCAAAACAAAATGTGTAGCAAAAGGAAGGATATTAGAAATAAATGTAATGACTTCTGATCATAAAGGGCAAACCAGACATTTCCAAATGAAATGAAAAACAAATATGTGCTGCTAAATATCTAACTATCTGACATTTAAAGCAGGAATCTGTAGATATCCTGTCATACTGTATAGCTACTTCAAATTCTGGTTTCTACTGTTACCGGGAACTGCATTTTTAGCTACCCTTAGACATGATATTTTTGCTATATTGTCAAAGTCAGATGATGATTCCAGATGCTCATGCATAGAGAAATACAGTATAGACTGTCAAACCTCAGAGCTCACTCTGTTAGGATTGAATTGTTAGCGATGCTGCTCGGGGAAACTTCAAATCACAAGAAACAGAAGAAAAGGAGGGCTAAACGCTCAGTGCATTACCTTATGCCCAGTACACACGATCCGAAAATCGGGCGACGTTCCATCCGTTATTTTTCGTATTCTAGCAGCTCTCAATAATATTCGCTTAAAGGGAGAGGTTACTCATGATACGAATTTTCTCGGACGATAATTCTTAGCTTCCGGTATGCGTAACCACGCTGTAGCGTGTGAGGGGAAAATGATGTCTACTGCTCATGCGCTGTCTACTGCTCACCATTTTTTTCGGACGAACAACATACTGATAATACGATTATCGTACGATGTGTTATAATACGATCAAAATTTTTATGCTTGCACGACCGGATAATATCGGGTGAACTGTTGTGATCGCCTCTCGTAAGCTGTGTAATAACGATCCGATTATCGTCCGATCCTTTCACAAGCGTTAATTTTCGTCCGATTTTAAGATCGTGTGTACGGGCCATTAGACACCTTAGAAATTTTATTTACAAAACACCAAAAGCATACTAGGAAACATAAAAGGATAAAACACATGTCATATACAACACAGTATTGAGAATGACACATTTCTGCGGTTGGACCACTGAGGCGTTTCGGGAGGCAAGCTCCCTTCCTCAGAGCTAGTCCACTTCACTGAAGGCATCATATTTATACTAATCACAAACCTGGGTCCCTCCCCTCCACAGCCTGCACTGGGCGGGACCAAACCCCAATGAGATCATGGGAGATATGTGTCCACCACCAACAACAAAAACAACAAAGCAGATATCAGTTTTAAGTCCTATCGCTGCTACAGGGATCAAATAGCACTATTGGATATGTGCCTTTAAATAGTTACTTGCCACAGTGGTAATATTGCAAAAATTATTTACCTTCAACCATTCAAATCTTCCTGTGCCTGTTCTGATTAAAGGAAGGCATTGCCACTCACTCCTTTACCAAAGCATGCGTTCAGTGTTTGGAACGCATCCTAGCCCCATTCTCTGTGTTTCTAGGCTGTGTGTCCAGTGTTTAGAACGCACGCCATCAGTCCTAACTTACCAGGTCTGGTACAAGAGCACTTCTGACCCACCGTGCTTCACGTCGAGGGGCGGGGCTATGTGCCTAAACCGCTCCTCAGTTTCCAAGAAAGTCACCAATCGTACCACCCTGCTGAGTGCCTTACTAGGGAGGGATGATCCAAGGACGCATTTCAGAGGTCACTGCCCAAAGAGAATGATCGCACACCTCTCGTGTGGCAACATGTCAGCGGTCTAAACACAGAGATATGTACAGTATACACTGCTTTGTGTATAGATCTGTATAGATTAACCACTCACCGACCAGCTGCCGTACATATACTGTGGCAGGTCGGTTCTATCCTGCGAAACAGCGTCTCTTTACATCGCTTCACAGGACCGCTAACGGCCATCCCTGGGTACCCACGATCACTCCCCGTGGAGACAGAACTGTGGTATGCCGTTGTAAACACAGCAGACCGCTGTTCTGTCAGCTATGAACACAGGGATCCTGTGTTCCTCCTTTTTAGGAACACATGTCTCTGTGTTCATGCAGCAAGTCCACCTCCCCCCCACAGTTAGAAAGCACCCCCTAGGAACACATTTAACTCTTTGATCACCCCTGGTGTTAACCCCTTCCCTGTCAGTGTCGTTAGTACAGTAACAGTGCATATTTTTAGCACTGATTACTGGAGTAATGTCACTGATCCCCCCAAAAGTGTCAAAAATGTCAGTGAGGTGTCCAATCTGTCCACCGCAATGCCGCAGTCCTGCTAAAAATTGTTGATTGCCGCCATTACTAGTAAAAAAAAAAAAATGACATAAATCTTTCCCCTAGTTTGAAGACGCAATAACTTTTGCACAAACCAATCAATATACACTTATTGTGATTTTCTACTAAAATATGTGGCAGAATACAAATTGGCCTAAAATGATAAAAAAATAGATTTTTAATTTTTTTTTTATTGGAAATATTATAAAGCAGAAAGTAAAAAACATTTTTTTTTTTTTCAGGATTGTCACTCTTTTTTTGTTTATAGCCCAAAAAATAAAAATCGCAGAGGTGATCAAATACCACCAAAAGAAGGCTCTATTTGTGGGAAAAAAAAGGACATAATTGTTTTTAGGATACAGCATCGCACGACCGGGTATCTGTCAGTTGAAATTAACACAGTGCCGTATCACAAAAAAGGCCTGGTCATTAAGGGGGTAAATCCTTCCGGTCCAGAAGTGGTTAAGGGCTTGTTCACACCATTGTGTTGCTGTAATGCATGGTAAAATAGGTATGTCACTGTAACACATGGTAGGGCACCAAGCAGGATACAGTGTGTTGAATGGAACCCCAGTGCATCTCTGGATTATAGCTGTGTTACAAAACACTGCAGCCTACCACAATTCTTATGTTTCAATATCTCTTTTATTGTAATTTTCCACATAACAAAATATCATACAAACAAGAAAAAGAAAGAAAAAAAAAAAAACACAGACCAATAACAAAATCAGAAGCGACATTATTACAGTAAATTTGTCAATTATAACATTATACTAAATAAAAAAAGGAAGAAAAAGGAAAAGAAACAGACAGACAGGGGATAAGGACCTTCCTTCCAGTATGGTTTTGATTCCCACTCAAGAGATTGCCATATTTAGAATACCCTTTATGTCAAATCTCTCTTCACTTAGCATCAATTTTGTGGAGAAAAACAAGTTTCATAGTACTTAGCAATGCTTATGTTGACCCGAATACCATATCTCTACTCCAATGTTACTGTACATCTCACATTATTTAGCCATGGTTTCCATCTTCAAATATTTTCTTTGTTGAACTTATGGTAGCCATAATTTTTTCCATCTGACATGGTTGATTTAATAATTCAACCGCATCAGATGGAGTTGGTACTTCCTGGGAGTTCCATCTTCTAGTAATTAAAAGTTTTGCCGCTACCACAATTCTTATGTGCACTGTTGTGCAGAAAAATAGAGCATTTTTTCTGTGTTAACGGCCAGTTCAAAATGAATGGGCTAAGGTAACACAGTGTGTTACAACATGCAATAAAACATGCCTGTATCACTGCAATGAAAGGTAGGCATTAATGGCCCTAAAGGAGTAAACAACATACTGAATTTCAATGGAACATTAAAGTCCATGCAATTAACACAGTAGTACTAATATTGCTGCTGCTACTTGTCAGGTAATCCAACAATAACTAAAGCGTAATCAATTTAAAACAGTATTAAACCCAAAAGCAAATATTTTTTATATTGCAGCTTAACAATTCTTAGATGTGATGACTGCATTCATTTTATTTTTTAGACTTTATTTCTTCTCTTTTCATCTGGTGATCTGGCCAGTGAGTCTTTTGTTTTTCAAAAGAACAAGCTCTCTTGCAGATGTATCAGTTACAGGGAAAAGACAAACCATTCAACACTGGCAGGGGTGCTTACAATGATCAATTTTCTTTATTAATATAAACCCTTTATCGCACAAGAATAAGAAAACTGTTGCAACTGCTTATAAAGTTTTAGCTGGAGTTTGGCCTAAAGAGTAACCCCACTTTTGTTGAGAAAAAAAACGTTCCCTTCTAGATGATCTATGTACATTGCAAAGGATTTTAACAAACTTTGTTGCAGGTTCCTACGTTTTGTTATTCTGAAGAAATCACTGTTACAAACAACTATTGGAAATTGTACTATTTGTATCAAAATTAAAAATCTGCAAAATAAGTGTGCAAAATGTGACAATGATTTAAAGTGTTTGTTCACCAATGCCAGAAGTCTGCCAAGCAAAATAGGTGAGTTGGAAGCTCTGGTGCACGAGGAGAACTATGACTTAATTGGTATTGCTGAATCTTGGCTTCATTCTTCACATGACTGGGCTATTAATATTCCTGGCTATGCTCTCTTTCGGAAAGACAGGGTAAAATGGAGGGGTGGTGGTGTTTGTCTCTATGTGAGAAGTGATCTCAAAGTGAGTGTGAAAGAGGACCTAGTTGATGGAGAGTGTGATGAGTCTGAAGCAGTATGGGTGGAAATGTATATGGGTGTGCGTAATACAAGGATTATCATTGGAGTTTGTTATAGAACTACCAGTATTAATGAGGAGGTGGAGACTGAGCTCCTGGCACAGATAGAAAGGGCAGCAATACCCAATACCCATGGGTAATAATTTTAAAAGGCTAAAACCTATGTGACTCACGGCCAAAGTTAAAAAAGCTATAGATAAAAAGAAAAGGGCTTTTAAAAAATATAAAAATGAAGGAACACTATCATTGTTTAATTGTTACAAAGAATATAACAGAATATGTAAAAAGGAAATCAAGGAAGCAAAAATTCAAAATGAAGGACAGATTGCAAGATATGGTAGGACAAACCCAAAAAAATTATTCAAATATATTAATAGTGATGTCGCGAACCTAAAATTCGCCGTTCGCGAACGGCGAACGCGAACATCGGCAAATGTTCGCGAACCGGCGAACCGCCATAGAGTTCAATAGGCAGGCGAATTTTAAAACACACAGGGACTCTTTCTGGCCACAATAGTGATGGAAAAGTTGTTTCAAGGGGACTAACACCTGGACTGTGGCATGCCGGAGGGGGATCCATGGCAAAACTCCCATGGAAAATTATGTAGTTGACGCAGAGTCGGGTTTTGATCCATAAAGGGCATAAATCACCTAACATTCCTAAATTGTTTGGAATAACGTGCTTTAAAACATCCAGTGTGTGAATACGATCAGGTATAATGTTTTATCGGTCAAGTAGTGTAAGGGTTACGCCCGCTTCACAGTGACAGACCAAACTCTGACAGACCAAACTCCCCGTTTAACAACAGTCAGTCAGTCCATTTGCACAACCGCAAACTCCCCATTTGCACAAGGTTGGATACCAAGCTAGCCATGTCCCGTTCCTTGTCCTCACTGACATCATTGAAGGTCTCTTCCTCCACCCAGCCACGTACAACACCAAGGGTCCCCGAAAGGTGAGAACAAGCCCCCTGGGACGCCTGCTGTGGCTGGTATTCCACCTCCTCAAAGCCACCTTCCTCCTCTGACTTCTCTTCTTCAGACTCCTCTCTCTGCGTTGCCACAGGTCCAGCAATTGACAACGACAAGGCTGCTTCTGGTGGTGATGGGGAGTGGACCACAACTCTTCCTCTTCATGCTCATCTACAGCCTGATCCAGTACTCTTCGCAGGGCACGCTCCAGAAAAAAACGCATATGGGATGAGGTCGATGATGTTGCCTTGGGTTCGACTGACCACCAGGGTTGTCACCTCCGCAAAAGGACGCATGAGCTTACAGCCATTGTTCATGAGCATTCAGTAACGCGGCCAAAAAATACCCAGCTCCGCAGAAAGAATGAAAGAAAATGAATGTTTTTTCTATGAAAAATTATCCTGCGGATCGCTTTTGGTCTGTTCACAATGAAGCAACGACCTTATCATCTGGGGTGTGCCAACACACTCCTAGAGGTGATCGCTTCATTGTGATACGCAAGCCCCTTCACCACGACAAGGTAACGATCATGAAGGGGAATTGACACATGTATGTGCCTTTTTTTTTGTTTTTTTGCAGCCACAGAGGCCAGAAAAATTAGGCATGTACACATGCATGAAAAAGCAGGTATTGTTGCAGCCGCTGCTGTAGCAGCGGCCTGAAAAATTGAGGTTTTCAAGGCAGAAAGTGCACTAAAACATTGCGGCTTGAACCGTAGTTGGTGGCGGAGACGTCACGTAAGTCACCCGGCATGCAGAGAATGATTAAAGACAGCAGCGTGTGGACCATTTTTAGGCCAAGGCATCTCAGTCATCACCAGGCCTTTTTTAGTCAAATGCATCCCCCACTGTCAGTCCCTTCGGGATCCATGCCTCATTCATCTTAATAAACGTGAGGTAATCAAGACTTTTTTGACCTAGGCGACTTCTCTTCTCAGTGACAATACCTCCTGCTGCGCTGAAGGTCCTTTCTGACAGCACACTTGAAGCGGGGCAGGCCAGAAGTTCAATGGCAAATTGGGATAGCTCAGGCCACAGGTCAAGCCTGCACACCCAGTAGTCAAGGGGTTCATCGCTCCTCAGAGTGTCGATATCTGCAGTTAAGGCAAGGTAGTCTGCTACCTGTCGGTCGAGTCGTTCTCTGAGGGTGGACCCCGAAGGGCTGTGGCGATGCCTAGGACTAAAAAAGCTCCGCATGTCCTCCATCAACAAGACGTCTGTAAAGCGTCCTGTCCTTGCCGGCGTGGTTGTGGTGGTAGGAGGAGGATTACTTTCACCTCTTCCCCTGTTGGATTCCCGTTGTGCTGTGACATCACCCTTATATGCTGTGTAAAGCATACTTTTCAACTTATTTTGTAGCTGCTGCATCCTTTGCGACTGCCGGTAATTGGGTAACATATCAGAGACTTTCTGCTTATACCGGGGGTCTAGTAGCGTGGCCACCCAGTACAGGTCGTTCTCCTTCAGTCTTTTTATATGAGGGTCCCTCAACAGGCATGACAGCATGAAAGACCCCATTTGCACAAGGTTGGATGCCGAGCTACTCATGTCCAATTCCTCGTCCTCACTGATGTCATTGAAGGTGTGTTCTTCCCCCCAGCCACGTACAACACCACGGGTACCAGATAGGTGACAACGAGCACTCTGGGATGCCTGCTGTGGTTGGTGTTCCTCCTCCTCAAAGCCACATTCCTCCTCTGACTCCTCTTCCTCACACTCCTCTTCCAGTGTTGCCGCAGGTCCAGCAAGCCATGGTAAGGCTGTTTCTGGTGGTGGTGATGGTGACCACAACTCTTCCTCTTCCTCTTCACGCTCATCTACGGCCTGATCCAGCACTCTTCGCAGGGCACGCTCCAGGAAAAAAACATATGGGATGATGTCGCTGATGGTGCCTTCGGTGCGACTCACTAGGTTTGTCACCTCCTCAAAAGGACGCATGAGCCTACAGGCATTGCGCATGAGCGTCCAGTAACGTGGCAAAAAAATACCCAGCTCCGCAGAGGCTGTCCTAGCACCCCGGTCATACAAATACTCGTTGACCGCTTTTTCTTGTTGGAGCAGGCGGTCGAACATTAGCAGTGTTGAATTCCAACGTGTCGGGCTGTCGCAAATCAAGCGCCTCACTGGCATGTTGTTTCGCCGCTGAATATATGCAAAGTGCGCCATGGCCGTGTAGGAATGCCTGAAATGGCCACACACCTTCCTGGCCTGCTTGAGGACGTCCTGTAAGCCTGGGTACTTCTGCACAAAACGTTGCACAATCAGATTCAACACATGTGCCATGCACGGCACATATGTCAACTTGCCCAAATTCAATGCCGCCAACAAATTGCTGCCGTTGTCACACACCACTTTGCAGATCTCCAGTTGGTGCGGGGTCAGCCACTGATCCACCTGTGCGTTCAGGGCGAACAGTAGTGCTGGTCCGGTGTGACTCTCTGCTTTCAGGCAAGTCAACCCCAAGACAGCATGACACTGTCGTATCCGGCATGTGGAATAGCCCCTGGGGAGCTGGGGGGGTGCAGTTGGTGTGGAGCAAGACGCAACAGCAGAAGAGGACTCAGCCGAGGAGGTTAGCAAAGAGGATGGAGTAGGAGGAGTAGAGGAGGTGGCAGCAGGCCTGCCTGCAAGTCGTGGCGGTGTCACCAACTCCTCTGCAGCAGAGCCACGCATTCCATGCTTGGCAGCCGCCAGCAGGTTTACCCAATGCGCAGTGTAAGTTATATACCTGCCCTGACCGTGCTTTGCAGACCAGCTATCAGTGGTCAGATGGACCCTTGCCCCAACACTGTGTGCCAAACGTGACATGATTTCCTTTTCCACAATAGAGTACAGGTTGGGGATTGCCTTTTGTTAAAAATAATTTCGGCCGGGTACCTTCCACTGCGGTGTCCCAATAGTGACAAATTTTTTGAAGGCCTCAGACTCCACCAGCTTGTATGGTAAAAGCTGGCGGGCTAAGAGTTCCGACAAGCCAGCTGTCAGACGCCGGGCAAGGGGGTGACTCTGTGAGATTGGCTTCTTACGCTCAAACATTTCCTTGACAGACACCTGACTGTGGGCAGGTGAGCAGGAACTGCTGAAGGTGAGAGGCGGAGGGGCGGGTTGTTGATAGGGGGCATGGAGGACAGCAGTGGTTGACGTGGCTGAAGATGCTGGACCAGGAGGAGGATGGTGGCTTTCAGTTTGTGTGCTGCTTTTACTCATGTGTTGATCCCATAGGCGTTTGTGATGTGAGATCATGTGCCTTCGCAAAGCAGATGTACCTAGGTGGGTGTTGGACTTCCCACGACTCAGTTTCTTTTGGCACAGGTTACAAATGGCATCGCTGATATCAGAGGCAGACACACAAAAAAAATGCCACACTGCTGAGCTTTGCAAGGACGGCATTCTGGTGGTGGCAACAGCTTGCGTTGATTGGCGTGCTGTCTGGCTGACCCCGGGTGCCGAAACTACATGCTGTCTGACTGCGCCACTAGCTCCTTGCGATGACCTCCTCCCCCTGCTTCCAACTCGTCTCCTCCTCCTCTCTGTCTCCCCATCTGAACTTTCCCCCTCTTCTTCTGCTCTTCGAGCAGGCACCCGGGTGACATCCACAGACACATCGTCATCATCAGCCGCTTCACTTGACAACTCAGCAAAGGCAGCAGCAGCAGGTACAACATCATCATCATCATCATCACAATGTACGTCCATGTGTATAATGCTGCCTGACTGAGACATATCCCCGTTATCTACATCCTCTGGCACTAATAGTTGCGCATCACTTATTTCTTCCAACTGATGTGAAAATAACTCCTCTGACGGATCAAGTGAAGAGGCTGTGGTGCTAGTGTTGGTGGTGGTGCCGGCGGGCTGGCGAGTGGTAAATTGAGAGGTGCCCGAAGATGAGCTGGAGGAGGATGGTGCACTAAGGTTCCGAGCGGAAGCTGTAGACGATTGGGTGTCCTGTGTAAGCCAGTCAACTATGGCCTCAGAATTTTTTGAGTTCAGGGTCTGTGGTGGCCTCTGAACACTGGGCATTATTCTAGGGCCTAAGGAAATCACAGCACCACGACCACGACGGCCCTTGCAGGGTGGCCTGCCTCTGCCTGTCATTTTTTTTTTAATGTGTTGTGTACTATGAGTGCAAGGTGCTGTGCCACCCTATAGGAGTGTTGGGCAGTGGGTACAGTACACTCTGTGGACCTGACAGTCACTGGCACCCAGGCAACTGCAATTAAAAAATATATATATATTTTTTTACTTTGCAAGCTGCTGTGCCACCTTATATATCAGTGGTGGGTGGGCAGTGGCACAGTACACTCTCTGTGGACCTGACAGCAGTCACTGGCACCCAGGCAACTGCAATTAAAAAATATATATATTTTTTTTTTACTTTGCAAGCTGCTGTGCCACCTTATATATCAGTGGTGGGTGGGCAGTGGCACAGTACACTCTCTATGGACCTGACACTGACAGCAGTCACTGGCACCCAGGCAACTGCAATTAAAAAATATATATTTTTTTTTTTACTTTGCAAGCTGCTGTGCCACCTTATATATCAGTGGTGGGTGGGCAGTGGCACAGTACACTCTCTGTGGACCTGACAGCAGTCACTGGCACCCAGGCAACTGCAACTAAAATATATATATATATTGTTTTACTTTGCAAGCTGCTGTGCCACCTTATATATCAGTGGTGGGTGGGCAGTGGCACAGTACACTCTCTGTGGACCTGACAGCAGTCACTGGCACCCAGGCAACTGCAATTAAAAAAAATATATATATAAAAGGGCTTTTGGGGACACTAGATATATATATATATATATATATATATATATATATATATATATATATAAGAAGAAAAAACCCAATTACCAGCCCTTAAAAGGGCTTTTGGGGACGCTAGATATATATATATATACAGTGGGTACGGAAAGTATTCAGACCCCCTTAAATTTTTCACTCTTTGTTATATTGCAGCCATTTGCTAAAATCATTTAGGTTCATTCTTCTTCCTCATGAATGTACACATAGCACCCCATACTGACAGAAAAACACAGAATTGTTGACATTGTTGCAGATTTATTAAAAAAGAAAAACTGAAATATCACATGGTCCCAAGTATTCAGACCCTTTGCTCAGTATTTAGTAGAAGCCCCCTTCTGATCTAATACAGCCAGGAGTCTTTTTGGGAAAGATGCAACAAGTCTTTCACACCTGGATTTGGGGATCCTCTGCCATTCCTCCTTGCAGATTCTCTCCAGTTCTGTCAGGTTGGATGGTAAACGTTGGTGGACAGACATTTTTAGGTCTCTCCAGAGATGCTCAATTGGGTTTAAGTCAGGGCTCTGGCTGGGCCATTCAAGAACAGTCACAGAGTTGTTGTGAAGCCACTCCTTCGTTATTTTAGCTGTGTGCTTAGGGTCATTGTCTTGTTGTAAGGTAAACCTTCGGCCCAGTCTGAGGTCCAGAGCACTCTGGAGAAGGTTTTTGTCCAGGATATCCCTGTACTTGGCCGCATTTATCTTTCCCTCGATTGCAACCAGTCGTCCTGTCCCTGCAGCTGAAAAACACCCCCACAGCATGATGCTGCCACCACCATGCTTCACTGTTGGGACTGTATTGGACAGGTGATGAGCAGTGCCTGGTTTTCTCCACACATCCCGCTTAGAATTAAGGCCAAAAAGTTCTATTTTGGTCTCATCAGACCAGAGAATCTTATTTCTCACCATCTTGGAGTCCTTCAGGTGTTTTTTAGCAAACTCCATGCGGGCTTTCATGTGTCTTACACTGAGGAGAGGCTTCCGTCGGGCCACTCTGCCATAAAGCCCCGACTGGTGGAGGGCTGCAGTGATGGTTGACTTTCTACAACTTTCTCCCATCTCCTGACTGCATCTCTGGAGCTCAGCCACAGTGATCTTTGGGTTCTTCTTTACCTCTCTCACCAAGGCTCTTCTCCCCCGATAGCTCAGTTTGGCCGGACGGCCAGCTCTAGGAAGGGTTCTGGTCATCCCAAACATCTTCCATTTGAGGATTATGGAGGCCACTGTGCTCTTAGGAACCTTTAGTGCAGCAGAAATCTTTTTGTAACCTTGGCCAGATCTGTGCCTTGCCACAATTCTGTCTCTGAGCTCTTCAGGCAGTTCCTTTGACCTCATGATTCTCATTTGCTCTGACATGCATTGTGATCTGGAAGGTCTTATATAAACAGGTGTGTGGCTTTCCTAATCAAGTCCAATCAGTATAATCAAACACAGCTGGACTCAAATGAAGGTGTAGAACCATCTCAAGGATGATCAGAAGAAATGGAAAGCACCTGAGTTAAATATATGAGTGTCACAGCAAAGGGTCTGAATACTTAGGACCATGTGATATTTCAGTTTTTCTTTTTTAATAAATCTGCAACAATGTCAACAATTCTGTGTTTTTCCGTCAATATGGGGAGCTGTGTGTACATTCATGAGGAAGAAGAATGAACTTAAATGATTTTAGCAAATGGCTGCAATATAGCAAAGAGTGAAAAATTTAAGGGGGTCTGAATACTTTCCGTACCCACTGTATATATATATATATATATATATATATAAAAAAAAATTACACAAATACCAGCCCTTAGAAGGGCTTTTTGGGGTGCTGTCCTTACAGCAGTAGTGGACCAAGAACACTGCAAGACCAGGAACACCGACTAAGTGTCCCTAGCTTAACAGCAGCAGCAGCAGCAGCAGCAGCTCTCCCTACTCTCACTACACACACTGCTTCAGAATGATCTAAGATGGATGCTGCCCTTGCTTATTTATAGGAGGTGGGAGGGTGTGGGAGGGAGGTATGCTGATTGGCTGGAAATGTGGCTGCTGACTGTAAATTTCAGGGTCAAAGTTTGCCTCAATGATGTATTATGGGGGGCGGACCGAACATCGCATATGTTCGCCCGCAGCGGCGAACGCGAACATGCTAAGTTCGCCGGGAACTGTCCGCCGGCGAACAGTTCTATACATCTCTATATATTAACAGTAAAAAGGTTAGGTCTGAGCATGTAGGCCCTTTACAAAATAATCAGGAGTGGGTTACTGGGGACAAAGAGAAGGCAAATTTATTAAATACTTTCTTCAGCTCTGTATATACAAAGGAGCATGGGGGAGCTCATGACCATAATGAGGATGTACTTACACAGCCCCAAATGATCCACAATGGCTCAAAAGTGATATGGTCCAGAAATATTTAGACAGAATAAGGGTAGATAAAGCGCCTGGACCAGATGGCATCCACCCACACATCCTAAAAGAATTGAGCGCTGTAATTTCAAAGCCTTTGTTTCTTATTTGATCTTGTTAAGGACTCGTTAAGGACTGGAATAGTACCACTGGATTGGCGTAGGGCCAATGTGGTGCCTATATTTTAAAAGGGATCAAAGTCTTTACCAACTAACTATAGAACTGTTAGTTTAACTTCTATAGTGGGGAAGATACTGGAGAGTTTAATAAAAGACCACATAGATAAGTTCTTGCTGGAAAAAAATATTTTAAGCAACAGACAGCATGGATTCATGAAAGACAGAAGTTGTCAAACAAACCTGATTTCTTTTTATGAGGAGGTAAGTAAAACCTTGGACAGAGGGGTGGCTGTGGATGTAGTATGCTTGAATATTAAAAATATATATATTCAAACGAATATATTCCTCGCGCCTAGGAGTGCCTAGTTAGACGGGTAGTTACACTAATAAATATAAAATATAATTTAATTGTAAGCAGCTGCTATAAAGTGCAAAGTGAATGTGTGAGAAATCCCAAACTAGATGGGATAATATAGCGCTTGCTGGTATGAACAGGGAAGGGTGGGGATAAAATTACAATTAAAAAGGCTAATATCATAAATATCTAAATTCTATACCCTTAAAAAATATACAGTGAAAAATTGGATAAATAAATAACAATGTGAATAATGTGCCAAGTATAGTCCAAAATAGTTCATAAAAAATGCACAGTGAAAAAATGCATAAATATATAGCAATATAAATAATGTGCCAAGTGAAATCCGAAATAGTTCATAGGTGACTCAGTGATAAATAATCCAAAAGAGTGCCAAAAAAAGTGCAAGTGCTTGGTGCTGGATCCTCCAATGGTCCAGGAAATCCAATCATACAGGTGACTTCAAAAAGGATTAGGTGTAAACTCACCAGATATGGTGGGTCTCAACTGCCTTACGGCAAAGAGACCAATAATGCTTTTATGACCCTCCAGGTCAGGGAGATGGTAACTGCTGGGCTCTGATCCCTCTCGACCGGAATCCCCCACGCTACCCGAATAGGGTCCTCAAGGTCCTCCAGGTTAGATTAGGGGAACAAAATAAACAAGCTCCGGATGGTGCAGTACCATTTAGGTTACTTTATTTGAGTTAAAAAGGCAAACAAGGATAAAAACGCTGTACAAAGCCCGCCAGTAAAGTGTCTGTAGCGTGTAGAGCGGTTTGCGTTCCAGGCTGACTTCCGGGCTGCCGGCGTGCGTTCCACCTGACGCGCGTTTCTTGTTTATTTTGTTCCCCTAATCTAACCTGGAGGACCTTGAGGACCGAGGAACCCCAAAAAAATGTACAAAAAAATGCCTGCGCCAAAAAAAAATGCCCAGGTTTGTTCTTGCAAGCGTTTTTTTGGGCATTTTTTGGGGGTCTTTGGAGGGAGGCTAAACATCTGAACTTCTGTATAGGGTTATATATGCACACACACTTGTATATATTTATACACATACACACATATAGGTGTTATAGGAGCGAAACCATATTAGTGTGAATTAGCGCAAGCATAGATTTCTGGTATTTTCACACCTATATATGTGTATATATACATACATGGGTGTATATACCCCTACACAGAAGTTCAAATGTTATGCTTGCCTCCAAAGACGCCCAAAAAATGCCCAAAAAAAATGCCAGCTACAAAAACGCCCAGGTGTGTTTTTGCAGCTGGTGTTTTTTTGGGCATTTTTTTGGGGTCTTTGGAGGCAGGCAAACATCTGAACTTCTGTGTAGGGGTATATATATATACATACACCCATGTATGTATATATACACATACACATATATAGGTGTGAAAATAGCAGAAAGCTATGCTTGCGCTAATTCACACTAATATGGCTCCGCTCCTATAACACCTATATGTGTGTATGTGTATAAATATATACAAGTGTGTGTGTATATATAACCCTATACAGAAGTTCAGATGTTTAGCCTCCCTCCAAAGATCCCCAAAAAATGCCCAAAAAAACGCCTGCAAGAACACACCTGGGCATTTTTTTTGGCGCAGGCATTTTTTTGGGGTCTTTGGAGGGAGGCTAAACATCTGAACTTCTGTATAGGGTTATATATACACGCACACTTGTATATATTTATACACATACACACATATAGGTGTTATAGGAGCGGAGCCATATTAGTATGAATTAGCGCAAGCATAGATTTCTGCTATTTTCACACCTATATATGTGTATGTGTATATATACATACATGGGTGTATGTATATATATACCCCTACACAGAAGTTCAGATGTTTTGCCTGCCTCCAAAGACGCCCAAAAAATGCCCAAAAAAAATGCCAGCTACAAAAAATACACATACACATATATAGGTGTGAAAATAGCAGAAATCTATGCTTGCGCTAATTCACACTAATATGGCTCCGCTCCTAAAACACCTATATGTGTGTATGTGTATAAATATATACAAGTGTGAGTGTATATATAACCCTATACAGAAGTTCAGATGTTTAGCCTCCCTCCAAAAACCCCAAAAAATGCCCAAAAAAAAAACGCCTGCAAGAACACACCTGGGCATTTTTTTTTGGCGCAGGCATTTTTTTGGGCATTTTTTTGGGCATTTTTTTGGGGTCTTTGGAGGCAGGCAAAACATCTGAACTTCTGTATAGGGTTATATATATACACACACACTTGTATATATTTACACACATACACACATATAGGTGTTATAGGAGCGGAGCCATATGCCTGTTAATTATTTAATTAGCGCAAGCATATGTTTCTGCTACTTTCACACCTATATATGTGTATGTGTATATATACAGACATGGGTGTATGTATATAAACACCTACACAGATGTTCAGATGTCATGCCTGACTCCAAACATGTCCTCAAAAAAGCCCTATAAACGCCTGCAGCCAAAAAGCAAGCTGACCGGTGAGAAGCCATATTCCTGCTCTGAATGTGACACAAGAGAAACGATCTTTTCTCTATAGGGGTCACCCTGATATGGAAGGGTTTTGTCACCCTGCCATAGCAGTCAGAGTCAGTTAACCCTACACTACACTACGGTCCCCTTACACTTAACACTTTCCCTACAGAATCTGAATAATTAAAGCTAACTATAGTGGAAAATAGCACCCTAACTACACTAGATATCCCTTTCCTCACACTAAAATTTCCTAAATGACACTTTGTAGCAAAATTCCTAGCATTCTCCTGCCCCCTCAATTGGCTTTTACTGATGGTTCTGGTCCAATCACGGGCTTTTAAAGCCCATTTCCTGAACCATTGCATTTTGGTCGGTTCTGGTTGCCGAATTCTGAACTTTTTCAGCAAAAAGTTCTAAATTCAGCCGAACCTCGAACAGCCAATGTTCGGGTGTAACCGATGGTCGACCCGAACCGTTCAATCATCCATAGTATAGAGGTATATATAGGGATTGCACATCAAGGGAAACCCAAAGATATGTGGGCTTCCAGAAGTATGGGGCAAGTAGCTCTAATAAATGAATACCATCCCGAATATATGAAGGGAGATCTTGTACTTTTGGCTGTAGAAACACATCTACATATTGTGAGAACCCACTAGTCACACTATCCATGGCAGCCACGATGGGTCTGCCAGGGGGATTGGAGGTGCATTTGTGCACCTTTGGCAGGTGATAGAAATAGGGAGTATCAAAGAAATCTTTAATCAGAAAAGACATTTCAGATTTAGAGATGATGTTATTTTTCTGTGCCGTACTAGCTAGGGTTTTGCTTCCACAATATTTTCTGGTAGTGGATCTTTTTTTATTTTGACATATGTCTTATTATCCAAAAGTAATCGGTTGGCCTCACTGACATAATCAGCTTTATCCTGGACTACAATACTCCCACTCTTGTGGGAGTTAGACATAAGTTTTTTTAGTGCCGTGTTTTCAGCTTTAGTCAAATTAAAGCCATGTTTGTTAATTTTCCGAGCTTTTTGGCACATTTCCAAGAAATCTGCATAGATAATGTGGTAAAACATTTCTGTGCAAGGGCCCTTGGAATGTGCGGGATAACACTGTGACTTAGGTTTAAGATGTGTATACTTGATAGGAGGAGAACTCATGAGATGTTGGGTAAATGTGACCACCTCATCACCAGACATATCCTGACCATGCCATAATGTGCAACCTTCTACGTAAAGCTCTTATAATATAGCCAATGCTATGTCTGTGTCTCCACTGGAAGACTGGAGCTGAAGCTGAGCGTCCAAACTGTACGTAGTTTCCTTGTTGGAATTATTTTTGGAGGATTTATTAGAAAAGTATCTTTTTAGCGTAAGATTCCGCATAAATTTATTCAGATCCTTAAATAATAAAAATGGGTTGGGTTTTGTAGATGGGGCAAAAGTAAGACCACGACTAAGTATAGCATTATCTTCTGCTGTCAGTACTGATGAGGACAGACTATATATTTTTATGGTAGACATTGTGCCTTCCTGACTCGGGATTTGCGTCTGCCTCCCCTTCCCCTATGGCCTCTACGTCATATTTTCTTTTCCGGAGGCGGTTGAGGAGGTGGCTTGGCCCTAAAAAAGAGACCGCAGTATCGTGGATGGATGTGTCATCAGCCGGAACAGAAAGTGTGTTGGTTAAAGTGGAACTACTGGAAAATGAAGGTGAGGATACAGGGTGTGATATACGTAGGCCTGATATTCTCAGAGCCAGTGAAAGTAAGATGAGGAGTACTGTCCTGTGTGCAAACTGATACTAAAATATTGGGATCCATACTTTTGGCAATAGGGTAGCCATTCTTAGATGAAGAGGGCACTCCATTAGACAAGGAGTTAGCACAAGTGGAGGATATAGAGGTATTATTATCCTGAGTAGTTACATGTTGATGTGAAGAATTCACTAAACCATTACATTTGTGGTTCCTTCTTCTACGTTTATTATTATGTTTTTTAGTATTCTTTTTTAGTGTATGATTTGGTGGGTTGGCACTAGCAGTAGTATTATCCTTACTATTAGTAAAAAGTGAACTCCACGCTAAGGATTAGGGATGATCGAACGGTTTGGGGTGACCATCGGTTCGACCCGAACATTGACTGTTCGAAATTCGGCCGAATTCCGAAATTTTTGCTGAAAAAGTTCGGAATTCGACAACCAGAACCGACCAAAATGCAATGGGACAGGAAATGGGCTTTAAAAGCCTGTGATTGGACCAGAACCATTAGTAAAAGCCAATTGAGGGGGCAGGAGAATGCTAGGAATGTGATTGGAGTGACTAGGGGGTCCAGAGGCCAATCATTAGTGAATAAGCCCCCCAGTATATAAGATAACCCCGCCAAATTCCTAGCATTGTAATACAGGGACATGGAAGAGAGTGGAAGAAGTTCTGTTACTTCTGCTTCAAAGTGTCATTTAGCAATTATTAGTGTGAGGAAAGGGATATCGAGTGTAGTTAGGGTGCTATTTTCCACTTTAGTTAGCTTTAATAATCTAGTTTCTGTAGGGAAAGTGTTAAGTGCCAGGGTGACCGTAGTTTAGTGTAGGGTTAACTGACTCTGACTGCTATGGCAGGGTGACCAAACCCTTCCATGTCAGGGTGACTGCTATAGAGAAAAGATCGCTTCTCTTAGGTCACTTTTAGAACAGCGATATGGCTTCTCGCCTGTCAGCCTGCTTTTTGCTGCAGGCGTTTATAGGGCTTTTTTGAGGACATGTTTGGAGTCAGGCATGACATCTGAACTTCTGTGTATGGGTATATATACACACACACATGTCTGTATATATACACATATATAGGTGTGAAAGTAGCAGAACACTATGCTTGCGCTAATGAAATAATTAACAGGCATATGTCTCCGCTCCTATCACACCTATATGTGTGTATGTGTATAAATACATATAAGTGTGTGTATATATACCCCTATACAGAAGTTCAGATGTTTTGCCTGGCTCCAAAGACCCCAAAAAATGCCCAAAAAAAAGCCTGCGAAAAAAAAAAACGCCCAGGTGTGTTATTGCAGGCGTTTTTTTTTTTGGGCATTTTTTTGGGGTCTTTTGAGGCAGGCAAAACATCTGAACTTCTGTATAGGGGTATATATACACACACACACTTATAAGTATTTATACACATACACATACATAGGTGTTATAGGAGCGGAGACATATGCCTGTTAATTATTTCATTAGCGCAAGCTTAGTGTTCTGCTATTTTCACACCTATGTGTGTGTATATATACCCCTATACAGAAGTTCAGATGTTTTGCCTGCCTCCAAAGACCCACAAAAAATGCCCCAAAAAAATGCCTGCGCCAAAAAAAAAAATGCCCAGGTGTGTTATTGCAGGCGTTTTTTTGGGCATTTTTTGTGGGTCTTTGGAGGCAGGCAAAACATCTGAACTTATGTATAGGGGTATATATACACACACACTTATATGTATTTATACACATACACACATATAGGTGTGAAAATAGCAGAAACCTATGCTTGCGTTAATGAAATAATTAACAGGCATATGGCTTCTCTGCTATAACACCTATATATGTGTATGTGTATAAATACATATAAGTGTGTGTGTATATATATATCCCTATACAGAAGTTCAGATGTTTTGCCTGCCTCCAAAGACCCCAAAAAAATGCCAAAAAAAACACGCCGGCAATAACACACCTGGGCGTTTTTTTTTTTGGCGCAGGCGTTTTTTTGGGCATTTTTTTGGGGTCTTTGGAGGCAGGCAAAACATCTGAACTTCTGTATAGGGGTATATATACACACATACTTATATGTATTTATACACATACACACATATAGGTGTGATAGTAAAGAAGCCATATGGGTGTTAATTATTTCATTAGCGCAAACATAGTGTTCTGCTACTTTCACACCTATATGTGTGTATGTGTATAAATACATATAAGTGTGTGTGTATATATACCCCTATACAGAAGTTCAGATGTTTTGCCTGTCCCAGAAGCCGACTCTTCAGTGGAAACGCGTCGGGGGGAGCCAGCCGTGCTGCTAACGGTCTCGGATCGCACAGCAGACGACCGTGACTTTTTACCGTTTTGGATTCTGTAAGTGTTACTCTACTTCATTTTATTAATAAAATTGGAGGTAATGCACTATAGTCCCCTCTTCTCTTTTTGTATGATCTCTTTGTTGGCATCCCCATGCCTGGAAGCCTATAGATCCCCCTTATTTGGAAGTTGACGGTTGATCCATTCCATTTGGGATTCCGTTCCATCCAGCTGACCATTTGGACTCCTGGATAACACAGTACACGCTTTCATCTCTCTTGAATGTGGTAAGAGTCCCCTCCTATCACTGGGTGTCATCAGACAAGTATATGCTTTTGAAGTCACTTATTTTGGACTGTTGTTTGGGAAGAAATTACACCCACCTTTCATCACTCCCTAAACACCTACCTTTCACCGAGTTGGTTTTTTTCATCTGAGAACACTTTCTTCTGGATGCAAAGACTTTGTTTCAGTCGTTGATTTAAGTAGATTTCACATATGGACAGTTTTGTTCTTTTGGTTTATATTAGCGCACTTTTGTAACATATGATTTATATGGTACATCTTTATGCAATCAGAGTTTGTTGTTTACAGCATTATGACAATTTACGTCTTTCTTCTATATTGCCCTTTGACATCTGCTATAGTCATTTCCGGTGCATGTCCTTATAAGACCACCATTGTAGAGAGTCTGTGTACGTCTGATGAAGGAGCCGATTGCGCATGCTCCGAAACACGTTAGGTCACTTCCAGAGAGTTTGCGGTCCACCGCTGCCTCCACTTGAACCAGCTCCTCTGTGATCCTTCCTGCGCTGTCATCACCCAGCTGCGGGCCAGTCGGGAAGTGGAAGATTGAGTGCAGGAAGTGATCTTACTATGGAACACGGATTCAAGAAAACCTTTATGTGAGTTACTACTTTTAATTGTCATGTAATAAATTGTTGCTACATTCAGTGGCGCCTGTTCTCCTTTCTTTAATGACACTAACATGGTGATCAGTACTAAAAATATGCACTGTCACTGTACTAATGACACTGGCTGGGAAGGAGTTAAACATCTAGGGCGAGCAAAGGCTTAACTGTGTGCCTAGCCTGTGTTTTTGTGTACTGTGTTAGGTGCTTTTATTAAGGGAAGAGATGGATTTTGTTGACTGCTTTGCAGGAACACAAAATGCATCCCTTCCCCCCTGTCAGAATGAAGATCTGCCTTGTTTACATAGGCAGATCCCCATTCTGTGTATTTTAATGATGATCGGCGGGTGTCGGCGGACATTCAGTGCCGCCCTCTGCAGGCAGAAGTGCAGCGCCACGTATATATACGTGATTCTGCACAGGAGAGCTACCCCATAGCAGTAATACTGCTATGGGGTGGTCTTTAACTAACCTAATGCAGGGAAAAAATGTTTAGGCTTTAGAACCATTTTTATTTCTTAAAATCATTTCACTAGCATTACCTTCCTTGCATGCTAAGCACATCTTCCATGGCACAGAAGGTAATATAGACAAAACCTTAATTACTTTGAGTGAACTCCAATGCAAAAGGGACTAGAACTGTTTGCTCTGAAAATCATATACAAGACCTGCAGAAAAAAAAAGTCATCAATTAATTAAAAGGGTTTTTTTTTTTATAAGCAGTGAGAAGCAATAGTCGTCTGTATTAAAAGACATACCTGTTTTCTATCTCTAATAACTGAAAGGTGCACAATATGCTGCCTAAAAAACAGCTCTGCTATAAATTGTAATATAGGGGGATCGCCGGTTAACATAGCAGTGCATATACTGTAAATGGGGAAAACTAAAATACAGCATGATATTAGGTGCACTGAGCTTGCCTTTGAGATCAGTTTGAGATTCTTTAGAGCAAAATTGTTGGTGCTTGTGACAGATTCGTGTACATGTCAGAAACAGGTACAAAAAATTGTCACAGAATGCGTTTGGCACTGAGTTCCCTGCTCAGCCAGCACATCTGTCACACAGACAGACATATTGGCTAAGTAGTTTTGTTTTGGGGTTGGGTAACTCTTAGGCCCCTTTCACACGTGGAGTCCGTTCAGTGATCAAACTGCCTCATTTTGAAGGCTTAAATGCAAGTTATTGTCATACAAAGTGTATGGGGGTCCCGGTACTGACCTGGAGATCATGTAGCAATGCAAAAAAAGTTTTTAAAATGGATCGTTTTTAAAGGAGCAGTGATTTACTGATTTTAATGAGGCTTAAAGTGAAACTATAAACATGAAAAATTCTTTCAAATATCATGCCCGGGGGGTCCCCTGAATGTGCCTGTAAAGTAGTGCATCTCTACAATGTATGTAGCCTGCTGCAGCAATACTGACATTTCTAAAGGAAAAAAATGTCATATACAAAAATACATACAAATTTCAAATGGCATGTACTTGTCATACAGGTGCAGAAAAATTGGGCCTTGGCTGTTGGTGGTGCCTGAACACCGTAACCCCTCCCAGGTACTCTTGCTGGGCGCAGGAACGGGCCCAGCTGCTAAAAATTCCATACAAATTTTGAAATTACAGGTGCAGTAATATTGGGCTTTTGGTGTTGGTGGTGCCTGAACACTGTAACCCCTCACAGTTACTCTTGCTGGGCGCAGGAACGGGACCTGCTGGTAAGAATTCTATACAAATTTGAAATCGCATGTATTTGTCAGTTGTCATAGAGGTGCAGAAAAATTTGGCCTTGGGTGTTGGTGGTGCCTGAACACTGCAACCCCTCGCAGTTACTCTTGCTGGGCGCAGGAATGGGACCTGCTGGTAAGAATTCCATAAAAAATTTAAATCACATGTATTTGTCAGTTGTCATAGAGGTGCAGAAAAATTTGGCATTGGGTCTTGGTGGTGCCTGAACACCGCAGCCCCTCGCAGTTACTCTTGCTGGGCACTAGGGATGATCGAAAGGTTCGGGTCGACCATTTTTTTCTTTTAATTTTTTATTTTTTTTATTTTTTCAATAATTGGCTCTCTATCAAAAATGACAATTTTTAAGAACTTTTTTTGTGTGATTAATAGTCCCTGGGGCATGACCCAGAACCCTAGGCACTTTTTAGGGGCATTTATTGGGTTTTAGGGCTTCAAAATTGTGTTTTTTGATTACTGAAGTTCGGGTCCCATTGATTTCAATGGGGTTCTGAAATCTGGGCCGAACTTTCGGGAAGTTCGGATGTTTTGGCCGAACTGAACTTTTGAAAAGTTCGATCATCCCTACTGGGCACAGGAACGGGCCCTGCTGTTAAATCAGTGATCTAGTGGGGGCACTGTGCTGTCATCTGACCTGGCCAAGGTTGGGTGGAGGCTATGCAAACTGGCTGGAGTGATGGGGACCTGAAAGGTTAGTATCGGTGGTGCCTGAACACCGTAACCAACCCCTCCCAGTTACTCTTGCTGGGCGAAGGGATGGGACCTGCTGGTAAGAATTCCATACAAATTTGAAATCGCATGTACTTGTCATACAGGTGTCAAAAATTGGGCCTTTGCTGTTGGTGGTGCCTGAACACTGTAACCAACCCCTCGCAGTTACTCTTGCTGAGCGCAGGAACTGGACCTAGTGGTAAGAATTCCATACAAATTTGAAATTGCATGTACTTGTCATATAGGTGCCAAAAAATTGGCAGAGCACCACCGCAGGGATTGCCACCCGGAATTGACTTGTCGCTGGCTACTTTACAGGTACATATTGGAACCGCTAGAGATAGAGAATGTGTACTAAATTGCTACTTTGCAGGGTTATCACTTACAAGGACACAGATGGTAATAAACATCTGCCAGTTGCACTTGACACTCTAGCCAGTGTGTAGTCAACATTCCAAACAGTTTACTTGGCCAATAACACTAACCTCAAATCCAGACGGTGTGGATATTTAAAATAGTGGAGAGAAATGAGAACACCTGGCAGGTGTTTGCTTGTGTCTGTGCCACCTGTCTAGTTATTAAGAACATGAATCCCTGCTAGGTATCTTATGGTCTATCTATTTTTCAATAA
Source organism: Pelophylax lessonae (assembly GCF_965119305.1). Taxonomy (NCBI): domain Eukaryota; kingdom Metazoa; phylum Chordata; class Amphibia; order Anura; family Ranidae; genus Pelophylax; species Pelophylax lessonae. The sequence goes on from NC_138770.1 coordinate 526,520,275, forward strand.
ACATCCTGGGTGTGAAGCATGTCACGTACCCTGGGAAGCCTGTGGTGATCGACTGTCTTGCATCACAGGTGTTTATTCAAATCTTATAGTAAATGTTTTATGGTTTGTAAAAATTGGGCCAAAATGTCAAACTTCACTCCTGATCTTGAAAAGACTGAAAGAAAAACTCAAGCTAGCCTGCACTAAGATGTGATTGTCATGATGAAATGGCACTTATCCTTTGATCTCATTTTACAGGAGTGGCCCTGCTTGTGGTTCAAGCTGGGAGAAAGAATCCTTCATGCCCTCCATTCGTCTTCATTTGTGGAAAGTGTATATTTTGTGAGCCACAATGCAAGAATTGGCCTTGATCACCAACATGAACACCCTGGCACATCAGAGGTGGCTTGGAAACTGAACAGCAACCTGGCCATGCCTTTCCTGTAAGAGCTGGTAGAGGTGCAGAATTGCTTCTCAATTCTGCAAGAACCCACCCAAGATATCAGAGTCCCGCATGTTTTCCAAATCTAGCCATGGGCCAAAGATCCTGGGCTGGCGCAGTAAAGGCACAAGGACTTGAGCCTCTTGCTGCATCCCTCCTAAGCTGTCAAATAAAACCAAATACGTTTGCAAATGAACAAGTATGTCATCTCTTTATTGTGCTTCACAGACTTAAGCTGCCAAATGCCTGGGCCTTGTACTTTACATGCTGCTGGTGGTGGTGTGAGGGGATTGAATATAAGGTAGGGATGGGACAGTGTTGTGTTGAGGTGAGGTGTGGGGCAAGGTGGAGTGTTGGACTATGAGGGGCTGTGTTGGTAAGACATGTTGAGGGTCCCATACCGGATACATATTTGCTTGGTGTGCATGCAATTCTCCATCCATTGTAATGTCTCAACAATTGCAGCTCCAAATAAGTATGACCACGCCCATAGGTTTCAAATTGGGATTGGGCCATCTGTGCTATGCATAGTGGGCTATGTTCCCCCCCCCCAAAAAAAAAAAAAGCTATCATATTGAAACTTCATCCAAGTGATGTCATGGTTGTGATTTGAACCCATGACTTAGGTGCTTCTGGGTAAGTTGCAAAGAGGTATGCAGAATACAGTTATCTGGGGAATAGAAAGGAGTCCCATGAGCCAAAAAAGCACATATGGCAATAGTATTCAACATTCTCTTCAAATATGAATAAGACATTCAAAAAGTTGGATATAAGTCTAACATCAATGCTAAGAATAGAATTAGCTACAAAACAAGTCCCATGTGATAATGTTTGCAAATTGAGCAACACAGGATTGGAGGAGAGTATAGATTCTGTGGATGTATGTTTATTCATGAATGATGTAACTAATGCATATTGTGAGCATGATTGTGCTAATGACAATGGCTTAATGGTTAGCTTTCCTAGCTTTAACCTTTTTTTACCCATGGGTTCAAGTCCCAAAGATGGCATCACCTACTTTGGTTTGAAAGTGAAGGATATAGTTAAAAAGGTGAAGCTATAATTAAAACCACCACCACATGAATTTCAGGGGAGCAGAATAGCACCAATCTGTAGAATTGCAAAAATCAGACAGTATTGAATATGTTTTACTGGCCATTGTGTTGAGATGAATTTGTGAAATGGCTAGTGCAGTTAAATATTGGCCATCTCTTCAAGTAAGTGGCTGGTTGCACAATTGCATAGGATCACCTGCTATTGCACACATAACTGCTTGCTCCATGGTGTAATGGTTATGAGTGCACCCTGCAACCATTGATTCATGTTTCCCAGCAAGATCACATACTGAAATAATGATACAGCTGTGAATGCTGTCACTTGGCATATGCTTCACAGGCATGTCCAATCATCTTAGCTGCATGTACTTATCACTAATTTTACCACCTGAAAAATTTTACAATCTGTAGGCATAAAAAACACCCCCCCTCCCCCAACATAACTAAGTTGATGATGGCCGGACTAGAACCCATGACAGATCAGTCAGAGTACATGTGCAGGATACCACTACACCACAGTGCTGAGTGCAATTCCTGTCTGTCAGTTTCATATGAAACTGCTAATTGTAATAGCTGCGATCGCCAATAACGCCGCTGTAATCCGAATTCACTATTGACTTTCAAGATCTCAAATTCGCCCACGCGTTATGTTAATTAATTTAACATAAATAGAAAAAATAGAACTGCAGCGGTGCAATTCTTTCAGCTTAGTGAATTGCTCTCTGTCCTCCCCCCTTTACATTGTTAGTCAGGTTGAAAAAACACACAAGTCCATCTAACTCAACCAATAAAAAACAAAGAAACAAAAAAGAAAACACAACCATACAATCCCATATACACATTCTTATACCCACAGCTGATCCAGAGGAAGGCGAAAAACCACAGCAAAGAATGATCAAATTTGCTACAGCAGGGGAAAAAATTCCATCCTGATCCCCCGAGAGGCAATCTGATATTCCCTGGATCAACTATAGCTATAAATGTTAGTATCCAGTTATATTATGTACACCTAGAAAATAATCCAGGTCTTTTTTACAGCAATCTACTGAGCTGGCCAGACCCACTTCTGGAGGGAGTCTATTCCACATTTTCACAGCTCTTACTGTGAAGAAACCTTTCTGTATTTGGGGAAGAAATCCCTTTTCCTCTAAACATAAAGAGTACCTCTAGACAACTGCCCAGGGCCCAATCTTTATTGAGGAGCCTAAAGCAGCTGCCGCTTGAACCCACACATTGGATGATGCAGAGCGCACGGAGGCTGCATTCCCAAGCAAGCCAGCAGAGAGGGGGCGGGACTGGGAGCTCCACTGATGCTCTGATCCCGCCCCTTGCATCCTGTATGTTCAATCAGAGCGGCTGTAGGGAGAGCAGTAATCGGAGAGGGAGCCCCGCCCCCAGACCTTTGTATTCCCCTGCCAGTTTAGAGGGGGGCGGGGGTCAGAGCATCAGTGGAGCTCCCAGTCCCGCTCCCTTGCTGCATCCTGTCTGGTAGGATTAGAAGCGCTGCCTGTAGTGAGAGCAATCATCGGAGTGGGAGCCACGCCCCCAGACCTCTATTCCCCGCCCCCTGCAGCCTGCATGCTCGGGAGTAAGCAAGCAAGATGAGAGTGGGAGTCCCATCCAGTGACCTCTGACATTGTATAATGAGCCCAGCTGGCCAGGTATGTCCTTACACTAATAGAATGCCTACTTCTCTAAAACCCTGAGCTGTGTTATTCAACTGTAAAGTGTGCATTGTTGAAAGTTTTCTGACCCTCTCCTGTACCATGTCCGCAGCCTCTGACCCCCCATCCTGTACCATGTCCGCAGCCTCTGACCCCCCTTCCTGTACCATGTCCGCAGCCTCTGACCCCCCTCCTGTACCATGTCCGCAGCCTCTGACCCCCCTCCTGTACCATGTCCGCAGCCTCTGACCCCCCTCCTGTACCATGTCCGCAGCCTCTGACCCCCCTCCTGTACCATGTCCGCAGCCTCTGACCCCCCTCCTGTACCATGTCCGCAGCCTCTGACCCTCTCCTGTACCATGTCTGCAGTCTCTGACCCCCCTCCTGTACCATGTCTGCAACCTCTGACCCTCTCCTGTACCATGTCCGCAGTCTCTGACCCTCTCCTGTACTATGTCCGCAGTCTCTGACCCTCTCCTGTACCATGTCCGCAGCCTCTGACCCCCCTCCTGTACCATGTCCGCGGTCTCTGACTGTCTCCTGTAGTATGTCTGCAGTCTCTGACCATCTTCTGTAGTATGTCTGCAGTCTCTGAGGCTCTCTTGTAGTACGTTTACAATCTCTGACCCTCTCCTGTAGTATGTGCATTAATGTGCCGCTTTACTTGCGAATTATTTGGGATTGCTCCACTGCTCAGTCAGTGGTAATATTGTGCAATTAGCTGTAGCAATCAATAATCAGTGGACAGTAGTGATCCGCTGTAATCTCTAGCAACCAATCAGTGAGCAGCAATAATGTGCAGTAACCTTTAGCAACCAATTGGCAAGCAGAAATTATGTATTGTAACCTCTAGCAACCAGTCTGTGAGCAGTAAGGATAGACTGTAACCTCTGGCAACCAAATGTAATCACTGCATGATCTGCTGCAGTAAACTGATTTTGAGTCTACCTGCTATTTTTATGTATGTCCCAAGAACGGAGGTGGGGGGGGGGGGGCCCAAGAAAATTTTTGCCCAGGGCTCAATCAATATTAAAGACGGCCCTGGATGCATTCATATTCTTAGCCCCCAAGTGCATAATTTAACATTTATCAACATTAAACCTCATTTGCCACATAGTTGCCCAATAAAACAGTGCATTGAGGTTGGCTTGTAAGTTGGAGACATCCTGTAAGAAAGTTATTCCACTGCATAGCTTGCATAGCTTGGTGTCAATATCTCTTCTGCCAAAGAACTAATTTACCAGTCTGCTAGCAAATCTTTTCTTTGTGGTTACTACCTGCAGAGCATGTGCAGTCTGCCTTGTGTGTCTGTCATAATATTCTGTGTATAAAATGGAAAAAGCTCCGGGGATCTGCTTTAATTGTTGGGTTGCAAGTCACCTTGTGCTTTTGTGTATAACCTATAATATGTGTAAACTGGTGCTCTACAACTACTCTTTATTAGCAATAAAGAACAAATAAGTGCTGCAAGACTAAGCAATCAGGGAACTAATAATGATATTTAGAAAGTACTGTATCCCCAGGCAAAAGAATAAAGGGATCAGGGGATTGCTAATGCAATGCAAAAAAAGGATCTGTAACCAGATAACAAGATAAAGCAATCAAGGGACCATTACCAATTGCATTCCTCTTGGATAGAAGTGTTTTCATGAAAACAAAAGTGTATCGCACATAAATATAAGGCTTTTAGCATCTATTTAATCCTTAATCACCCTTTAAAAATTATGGACAGCAATAAGGGAAAGTAGAGAATCAGTTAACCACTTCCTGACCACCCACTACAGTTTTTCTGCGGCAGGGTGGCTCTCCTGTGCAAACCGACGTAGACCTACGTCGGTCGCGCGCGGGAAGCTAGGGGGCGAGCACGCACCGCCGGCGGCACGCTCCCACCCCTGCTCGGCAGCGCGGAAGCCGATGCATGGGTCAGGCAGCTCTGATTGCCGCCTGACACCCGCGATCACTCCCTGCTGAGAGAGAAGGACGGTCAGCTGTTGTAAACACAGCTGACCGTTCTTCTCCCTGAAATGATCATAGAGCCCATGTGATCCTTCTATATAGGATCACATGTCTCTATGGTCATTTCACAAGCCACGCCCCCCCCCCCCCCCACAGTTAGAATCACTGCCCTAGGGTCACATTTAACCCATTGATCACTCATAGGGTTAACCCCTTCCCCGCCAGTGTCATTATTACAGTGACAGTGCATATTTTTAGCACTGATTACTGTAGTAATGTCACTGGTACCCCCAAAAGTGTCAAAAATGTCAGATAGGGGTCCAATCTGTCCACCCCAATGTCGCAGTCCCACAAAAAATCTCAGATCGCCGCTATTACTAGTGATAAAAAAAAAAACAATAAAAATGGCACAACTCATTTCCATATTTAGTAGACACGATAACTTTTGTGCAAACTACACTTATTGCAATTTTTTTACCAAAAATATGTAGCAGAAAACAAATTGGCCTAAAATGTTAAAAAATTTAGATTTTTACATTTTTTTTTTGGGAATGTTATGTAGCAGAATGTGAAAAATATTGTTTTTTTTTTTTTTTTTTTTTTTTCAAAATTGTTGCTATTTATTTGTTTATAGTGCAAAAAATAAAAATTGCACAGGTGATCAAATGCCACCAAAAGAAAGCTCTATTTATGGGGAAAAAAAAGGACATCAATTTTATTTGTGTACAGCGTCGCACGACTGCGCAATTGTCCATTAAAGTAACGCAGTGTCGAATCGCAAAAAAAGGCCTGGTCATTAAGGGGGCAAATCCTTCCGGTCTTAAAGTGGTTAAAGCAGAACTCATGGATGTCAAAAAGTGTGGTGTCATTATTTACTGTTTGGAATTTTTTTGTTAATGAATATAGGTACATAGTACCCCTTACTGATTCACAGAGTGGAGGAATAGTATCTGGGGCACCCTTATGTTAACCACTTGTATACCAGACATTTTTTTTAAAATTACCCCACACTTGTTTAAATCTGCATTTGTTTGTGGGAGTTGTAAGATCTTCATGTAGCTCCTCTATTTATTTATTAATTTATTTATTTATTTTCAGAAAAAAAAAATATTCTAAAATAAATTTGGTGCCAACAAAAACAAATTTTATATCCAATTTTTTCACAAAATATAAATGATGGTGGTTGAACTAAACAGATACCAACATGTCATGCGTTAATATTGCATGTGCCCATGGAATCACAAAATAAACTATGGTACCCAAAAAATTTTAAATGTAGTGCTTTAAAATTTTTTTACAGGTTATCAGTTTAGAGTTAACCATTATTTATGGCCCTTTAATTATTGCTCTCACTCACAATTTCGGTGGCACAATTATGTTCACGTATTCCTGCGCGTTCTACACTGTTCATTACATTTTGATGTGTACAGGAATAATGGGATGCTTTTAAATGTTTTATATTATAATTTACTTTTTAACATGTTTTTTACTTTTTATTTCTTTATTTAACTTTACTGCTGTTACAAGGGAGCTAATAAATCTCCTATGTGCTAGCATTTTGCAGGTTAACTTTACAAAGTCATCATGGGTCTTTTAGACCCCCAAAGTCTCCCCTGACCTCTACTGCAGCTAACAAAGCCCAAATCTGGTAGTGATGTAATGAACAAAGCTTCTAGGTTTATTAGTCGCATGGGGTATCGGGATGGAATTTTCCATAATAATCTCCCGCTCTTAATGATACAGCTGTTTACTGCTGTCCTGGGCTTTTTGAAGGAATGGGACAGTCTGGGTACCACCACAGTCACCAACAATGGGGAGGGGGGGCACCTTCAGAGCCCTTTAAAAATGATTGGGTGGCTTTAGAGCCACCTGAATCATTTTTAGCTAAAACAGCTTTGCCAGCTGTATAAATCAATAACAAATTTACAGCCGCAGCAGCCAAGAGATGCTTTAACCTTGTTAACTCCAGAATGTTTATTTACCTTAGTAGACAGGGGATTAAAAGGGACACAAATTCTGTTAAGACCCCTGAATGTTGTGATCTGTGAGATGCATGTCCAAGAGTCTTTTAAAAGTAGCCATACTCCCCGCAGCTACCACCAATTGTAGAAGAGAGTTCCACATTCTCACCTCCCTTACAGTGAAGAACCCCTTACGCAGCTTAAGGTTAAACAGCCTCTCCTAAAATCTCATTGTGTGGCCATGTGTCCTCTTGCACTCCTTGAGACTAAATATTTTTTTTCCTATGCTGGGATCACCATTGAGGTATTTGTAAATCACTATCATGTCCCCTCTCAGGCGTCTCCTCTCCAAGGAGAATAAATTATGCGCTTGTAATCGCCAGGGCCGGATTAAGAGCATCATGGGCCTGGTGCTGAAGATTTTGGTGGGCCTTTTTATGGAAATAAATAAAATAAAAAAACAAACGATTTTTTGCTAAGGAAGTGAGAGTGGGTACCTGTCAAATCTAGGTACCCACTTCCTCAAAAAAAAAGGAAATGCCAAATGTGGCATATCAGGGGGTCAGGAGGCCTTAAAGCAGAAGTTCTACTTTTGGGTGGAACTCCACTTTAAACAGAATCTTAGTCACTATATACACTGCACACTCATGCCAACGTCATTGTACCCACATAATACTCATTATTATTGTGCCATAAGGGAGAAGATGGGAGAGACAGGGAGGAGGAAGGGAGGGGGGTGTGGGAGATGTAAACCCTAATAAAAGGACATTTTAAATCCTGTGTATCAAACAATAATGCAATATAGAAAATATTACTCCACCCAAAACTGAAGTTCTGTATATCTCTGATATTATGTGCAATACTATTCCTACTAATAGTAAAAGGCCACCAGTCTCTGGGTTTAAAGTGTAACCAAAGAGAAAGCTTTTATTTTTTTGGATAGAGTAAGGAGGGGTTAGCCTGAGTTCACACTACTGCAATGCGGGAGCCACCGCCATTCCTGTGCGGGTTCCCGCATCGCATCTCCCCGCAGGCAGTTCACACTCCGCTCTGTGAACAGCTGCCGGTGTCAAAACAAAGGTAATGACACCCCCAGATTGGTTTGCAGATCGAATTTGGACAGGAATTGGATCGCATGGGATCCAATTCCAGTGAGGGGGAAAAAAGGTTCCTGCAGCATTTTCTTGGGAATGCAATGGGAGTTTAGCCATACAAAATGTATGGCTGAATTTGCATTGCATAGACATCCCATGTGATCTGCATAGCAATGTGGTGCAAATCGCATGCGATGTCTGTGTTTGCAATAGTCTGAAACAAGGCTCATACCCATCAGCTTTTTTTCCAATCTGTGTCCCATTGAGATTTCTCTTCACTTTCTGTCCCATAGCCAAACAGGAAGTGAGAGAAAATCCCTCCAAAGTAAGGGAATCCCTGGTTGTCACCAGAACTTGTGTCACCATTGGATGATTTCCCCTCTATTCCTGCTCTGGGGACACCCAAAATATAGGGTTTTCATTTACTTCCACATGTGATGATAACAGTAAACAGGACAAATAGAGACAAAAAGAAAGGGTAAATCTCCCTAACAGGGCCATAGGCGGTTATGGAAACCTGACAGAGGATCTAATCCCTCTCCACTCTATCAACAAACTAGAAAAAAAAATTGCATTTAGTTATACTTTACCAATGTCTTAAAATGTTCTGTGAAGGGCTCCGCTTAAGTGTAGAAACTCACTCTGCACTCCACCTTATTTCAATTCCTTTTTTTTAGGTATTGCATGTGTAGAAAATAAGATGAGAGCACATTGAATACCTACAGAGAGCGACAGAAATAAGGTGGAGTTCAAAGTGAACCATACTATTATCTGCAGGAATTGGCATTTGGGGGGTAAAACATGCAGTGAAGAGGTATGATATCACCTCCTCACTGCCGGTCACTTTTCAGTTTAGTGACAGTGCCAGCTGCAAGTGTGTACAAGCCTTTGGGTTCACACTAGTGTGCTGCAGTTTGGCCGCATTGTTTGTGTATCCAAAGTTTCCTGCGTTTTACCTGCAGTTTTAGCTGCGATCCTATTGATTTCTATTAGGTTGCAAGTTTTTGCTGCTTTTTCTGAAAGTGTACCAAAGATGCAGCATGCAGGAATTTTGCTGCGCTTTCAGAAAATACAGAAAAAACATGCAACCTAATGGGAATCAATTAGACTGTGGCTTTAACGCAGGAAAACTGCAGATACACAAGCAATGGGACAAACCATAGCAAACCAGTGTGAACCCACTTAAACGCACAAAGCACTGAGCACTACCATAGGCTGATGACACAATTCTAAACACTTTGGCTGCAGTTTTAACAGCTAAAGCTGGAGAAAAAGTTAAAAAAGAGGGGGAGGGAGAGAAGAAAGGAGGCAGGAGGAAGAGTCCAGTCACTGAGCTTACATATGGATGGTTCCTGGACGCTTATCACTCACACATATCTTATTCATGTTGTATCTGTCGGCTGCTCTGTGTATAAATTCCCACCCACACGGCTCCTTCACTTCACTGTACAGACTGGTGTGTGCGGGCACAGAGGGAGAGGGGCGGGAGAAGGCAGAGCCAATCCACCCTCTCTCCTCTTCCATTTGTGCAGGGGGAACTGTGCTCTGTGACACTGTAATATTCACACTGAGCCAACACAGGTGCAGCCAGCCACCCCTACATTTACAAACAGCTTCTCCTGTCCCATAGACGTTTAAGGACAGGAGAAATCAGGCTCATGCTGCTGGCTGGGCGGGCCTATCTTAACCACCCCCATCCGCGCTACAGCCTATATACGGCTGCAGCGCGGACTTGAATTTTCGGGATGCCCCCCATCAATGCCCACAATCAGTGCCCATAGTGCTGCTAGTCAGTGCCCATCAGTGCCTGCTCATCTAGGCATTGATGAGCACTGACTGGCAGCACTATGGGCACTGAGTGTGGGCACTGATGGTGCTGCCCATCAGTGCCGCTCATCAGTGCCACCCGTCAGTGTCCAGTGCCATCCGCCAGTGCCCATCAGTGCCGCCCGTCAGTGCCGCCTCTCAGTGCCGCCTCTCAGTGCCCAGCAGTGCTACCTGTCAGTGCCCAGCAGTGCCACCTCTCAGTGCCCAGCAGTGCCACCTCTCAGTGCCCAGCAGTGCCACCTCTCAGTGCTCATCAGTGCCGCCTATCAGTGCTCATCAGTGCCGCCTCTCAGTGCCGCCTATCAGTGCCGCCTATCAGTGCTCATCTTGCGGCATATTAGTACCTCCTCATCAGTGCCCATAAGTGCCACCTCATCAGTGCCCATCAGTGCAGCCTATCAGTGCCCATCAGTGCCGCCTCATCAGCGCACATCAGTGAAGGAGAAAAAATTATTTTCAAAATTTACTCGCAGAAAATAAGAAAAACTTTTTTTTTTTTCAAAATTTTCTGTCTTTATTCTTTTTTTTTGTAAAAAATAAAAAACCCAGAGGTGATTACATACCACCAAAAGAAAGCTCTATTTGTGTGAAAAAAATGATAAAAATTTCATATGGGTACAGTGTAGCATGACCGCGCAATTGTCAGTCAAAGTGTGAGAGCGCTGAAAGCTGAAAATTGGCCTGGATGGGAAGGGTGTTTAAGTGCACAGAAGGCAAGTGGTTAAGGGAGGGGGGCTGGTGCTTCAGCTCCAATAGCCCCTATGTTAATCCGGCCCTGGTAATCGCTCCTCGTAATTAAGGTCCTCCAATCCCCTAATTCATTTAGTTGCCCTTCTTTGGACTCTCTCTAGTTCCAGCACATCCCTTCTGAGGATTGGCAACCGGAACCTTCTGAGGATTGGCAACCCAGGTGAGGCCGGACCAGGGTTTTATAAAGTGGTAAGATTATAGCTTTATCTGGAGTATATCCCTTTCCTTATGCATGCTAATATTCTGCCAGCTTTGACAGCTGCGGCTTGACATTGCATGCTATTACTTACATTACTATGTACCACCGTGTATCTTGAAGCCAGTATCTTGATATTTCATACATACTGATGATGTTGGTTTCTAGTAAGTAGTGATTGATCTAATTTCTAAGAAGGCTCATTGGTAAATGGTAAATGGAGTCTTAAGGTTGTACAACATAGAATAATCTTCCCTGAAAGTCTGTTATGTTCACAGATTTTAAATCCTTGCTAAAGTGTTGGGTATTTATAGAATAAATGCATATACACACTGGGTCCCGAGGGCTCAGTTAAGACATTTTATTATATTTATTATAATTTATCTTGTATTTGTAGTAAGTATGTTCACATTTCATACTCATGGCTTTAACCTTATATAGACATTTCAGGCGTTCCTTTAAACTGATGAGTTAGGTTTATCTGGAGAGCCTGAAGTTCTTCTTGTGGATTGCTTCCAGCCAATGAATATGTTATAGAAAAGATTCCATTTGTTCAGTTGCATTTTTCTTCAGTTTACATTTTTCTTCAGTCTGGAACCATGTTTAACCACTTTACCACCGGAGGATTTTGCTGTCTTACGTCCAGGCCACTTTTTGCGATTCGGCGCTGTGCGACTTTAACTGACAATTGCGCGGTCGTGCGACGCCGTACCCAAACAAAATTTACGTCCTTTTTTTCCCACAAACAGAGCTTTCTTTTGGTGATATTTGATCACCTGTGCGATTTTTACTTTTTGCGCTATAAACAAAAAAAGAGCATTTATGAAACCCCCCCCCCCCAAAAAAAAATGTAAAATTCAAAATTTCTTTACATTTTTGGCCAATTTGTCTTCTGCTACCTATGTTTGGTAAAAAAAATCACAATAAGCGTATTTTGATTGGTTTGCACAAAAGTTATTGCGTTTACTAACTAAGGGAAAGATTTCTGTCATTTTTGGTGTTTTTTTTTAACGAGTAATGGCGGCGATCTGCGATTTTTTTGTGCGGGACTGCGACATTGCGGCGGACAGATCGGACCCTTGACTGACATTTTTGACACTTTTGGGGGTACCAGTGACATTACTGCAGTAATCAGTGCTATATATATGCACTGTTACTGTAAAAGTGACACTGGCAGGGAAGAGGTTAATTTTATTGGAGAGGGAGGGGTTAATGTATGCCTGGTGCTTACTAACGTGTGGGGGGGAGGTGACTGAGTGACATAAGGACAGATCGCATGTTCAGCTATGCTGAACACTGCAATCTGTCACTCCTTGTCACTGAGGAGATCCGCCCGCTCTGTTTACACAAGCAGGCGGATCTCCAAACTAGATTCCCCAATGATCGGGGAAGAGCAGCGGCGATCGCCACCGCTCCTCCCCTGGCCGACTCCCGCTGTGACTGAAAACACGCCTCCTACAGGGGGGAGGAGTCCAGCGACATAGGTCTACGTCGCTGGACGATAACGAACCACTTTGCCGCAGTACAGTCAACGTGACTGGTCGGCGAGTACTTCCGGAATTAATGCTTTGTGAGCCTTCCATAAGATCATGAGATCACACAATGATGTGTCAATCATTTAGAAATGTGCTGTTAGTTCCCACTGGATATCTTCCAGCAGCAGAGGGATTTGCAGTAAAGTGTCATTCAATGCCATGATCTTCCTTGACATAATATTCAACAGTCTCCCAGAAAATCCATGAACCTGATGTTGTGACCAACATATCGGTATCGGCCCTGAAAAAAAACATATCGGTCTATCCCTAACCAACACACCCAGTAGTGTGCCAGATGCTGAAGATCTTTAACACAGCAGAGTTTTGTGGCACGGGCAACAGGACTGGCAAGTATTATTTCTTGCTTTCAAGGGCAAGCTTCTCTTCATTTTTTAAAAGCAAAAAATCATTTTAATCTACTTTTAATGTTTAGCGCAATCTTGCTCTGTAAAATTTGTCTCATTTGCCTAGGTCTTTTACAATCTTAGCAATGACCCTGTTTAATATGCAGCATTACTCTAAGAGGAACCACTGAATTGTTTTGTGATTTTCTGTACACCTGCAGAAGACACACCTCACTCATCCAGCACTTACTGACACACCTTGAGATATTTTAAGAATTTATTAGGCCAAGCATAGCCTAAAAGAAGAGAGGATTAGTAAGTGCAGTTATGCAAACAATCCAGAAGGCAATGATGTTACTCTGAGAGAACTGAATAAATACATGCCGTATTCTGGATAGCAGTAATTAAACAAAGTGAACTGTATTTACCTAGCAACAGTATATAAAGAAAGTCCTAACTTGCTGTAAAAGTCCCTTTTTTGTCATACTGACCAGTGAATGATGAAAAAGAAATCTTGGCTGGCAAAGCTGGGTCCCTTGAAGAAAGCACAACAGTTCCCAGCAAACAACAGATTACCTTGTATGATGTTAGTTTCTGGCCAGGCCCAGAGCTCCCACTTCTGGGTCCCAGATACAAGCTCTGATTCAGTAAATGGCAAGCTCAAGTCAGACAGGAATAGAAGTTGATGTGATCTCTCTTTCAAGGCTGCTGAGACCCCACTGGGGCAGAACTATTTAACGGAACCAGAAAACAACAAAATTCAAGGGCCAAGAGGTCTTCCACCACAGTAGACACTCTCCAAACTACAGTCACGTAGGTTTGCAAAACAGTCCTCCCTCACAACCTTGCACCCAGAAATAATACTGACATAATATCCGTAGACTATATTTAAATGTAAAGCCTATCAAAAGACTGAAAAAAACAAAAATTAAAAAGTTGGGACTTTAGATGAGGCATTATCCCGATGGTATAAGCCTCCATCCCTAATTGTATACATGTCCAGGGGGGGGGGGGAGGGGGAGGGTAAAGATGGTTAGTATCAGATAAAAAGGCAATCGGCATATTGGGATAAAACAAAGTAATGGATAATATATAACTGACATAATATCCGTAGACTATATTTAAATGTAAAGCCGATTCGTCTGTAGTTACTGACAAATTGAATTTGAATTTTTTTCTTCAATATTAATTATTACATGTATGTTTGTATCATGCATTTATCAATATGCTATGTATTGTCAGGAGATTTGTCCATTAAATCTTTTCATATGTTTTATACCTTTGATTGCATTTTTTACCTGCCAACCGTTCTCATACACCTCATATAAAGTCCCGTTTTTTTCCCCTCCTACCTATTTCATTTGTCAGTAACTACAGGCGAATCGGCTTTACATTTAAATATAGTCTACGGATATTATGTCAGTTATATATTATCCATTACTTTGTTTTATCCCAATATGCCCATTGCCTTTTTACCTGATACTAACCATCTTTACCCTCCCCCCCCCCCCCGGACATGTATACAATTAGGGATGGAGGCTTATACCATCGGGATAATGCCTCATCTAAAGTCCCAACTTTTTAATTTTTGTTTTTTTCAGTCTTTTGATATTCATAGGGATGGAGGTGTATGGCTCGTAGTTTGGCCAGTAATGCAGGTTTTTCCAGCCTACATTTACCAGTGTATTTATGTATCTATTGTTGTCATTGATCATGCATACTACATTTTTCTATTGGACGATGTATATATTGTTTGCCATTTATCATGCACAGGATGATCATTGGTCGGATGTTTAGATTACCACTTCGTTGTTGGGAGATTCTCCACTTGGGCCGTTGTCTAGCTCGGGAGCTGCGAGGCACTCCGGGGTGCCTCCCTCCTCCCCTATCGCTCCCATGTGGACGCGGGGTGTCGGGGCGACACTATGCTGTGCATCGGCGTCACGTCTCCCACGCCGTTCGTGTGACGTCATTATTTGGCGCCATCACGCTAATGGCACGTGACATTCATCTCGCGCTCAAATACAAGGGAGACTGTGCGGTGCTGCCATCATGGACGAACCCTGCTTGTCCGCGATGCAGCAACCCTCTACGGAGCATGGACGTGACGTTGGAGACCCCGCTGTGACCAGCCTCCGGTACACCCCTTCCTGGACATCCTTCACCTCCTCTAGGTCTTGTTTTACCCTGTCTATCTTTTCCTTAGGCACTCAGCACGTATTCCTATGGCTACTCACTGTCATTATTCACTGTATTATAGTTCACGCCACATATCTTCATCAAATTTCTTGCCTCTTTTCCTTTTCTCATCTTTTATCATTCACCATGCATCAGCACTACTTTTTTCTTGGCACCCCTTCTTTTGAGGCGATCATGGGCCTAACTCTGTCCTTATCTTGGGTGTTATCTCCACTTCATTTGTCACCAAAATTTCCCAACTTTTTAGTAACCATATACTTCTTACTTTATTTACACAGTTATCCATGGGGATTTTATGTGACATCATCATCACGTATCAATCTGGGCTACTATTGTTTCCCTCCTTCATGGATGTCCATTTGGGGTGCCCTCTGGCCGCAGACGAGGCCACCACAGCTCCCGAAAAAGACCCCTTGCCCATCTGGACAACCGTCCACAATACTTCTATCAAAATATCTTTACTATATTATTTTACCAAATACTTTTACCTTATCTACATGGTTCCACTGTTAAGTGGGTTCTGGGATGCGCTTGCTCCTGATGAGTTGGAATAATCCACGAAACGCGTCAAGCTTCTTTATGTGCATCCTTCCTATCTTCCAATATTTGGATTCCAATTATGGCAATTACCATCACTGTTCATCCCCTTCCAATGTGCATCCTACAAGCTTTGCATGTAGTGCCCAACATTGTTGTTTTTTTCTTCAATATTAATTATTACATGTATGTTTGTATCATGCATTTATCAATATGCTATGTATTGTCAGGAGATTTGTCCATTAAATCTTTTCATATGTTTTATACCTTTGATTGCATTTTTTACCTGCCAACCGTTCTCATACACCTCATATAAAGTCCCGTTTTTTCCCCTCCTACCTATTTCATTTGTCAGTAACTACAGGCGAATCGGCTTTACATTTAAATATAGTCTACGGATATTATGTCAGTTATATATTATCCATTACTTTGTTTTATCCCAATATGCCGATTGCCTTTTTACCTGATACTAACCATCTTTACCCTCCCCCCTCCCCCCCCCCCCCGGACATGTATACAATTAGGGATGGAGGCTTATACCATTGGGATAATGCCTCATCTAAAGTCCCAACTTTTTAATTTTTGTTTTTTTCAGTCTTTTGACCCAGAAATAATAGCCAGTGGTCATTTCAGATGGTCAGAGGTCTGCTGATGGTCACAGCCATTTGATGCATTCAGTAAGTAAAACACTGATCCCCAGTGCAGGCTCTCACAATCCAGGTCCCCTCACAGGTAGGATTGTATAATGTCTAATGACAGCAGAAGTCTCGAATCAGAACTAAAGGGGTCCTGCATGACTCCGAATTGTTGCACTTATCCCGTTGTGATGTGATCCCTTTGCAATAAAAATTTTTTTTGGACTGCTGTGCAAGAGCCATGGTGTGCTGGCGAACATGTATGTTTATCTGTGATAGATCCAGTAGACGGCTGGTGTTCGCTGCAGCACCTACAACAGATGTGCCTATTCCCAGGAAGTTGTGCTATGGAAATATGAACTATTCTTAACAGAACTCTTCTCCTGGACAGCACAGAGTCAGCTCTAGCCAACTCTGACCACACACCACTGTCCCCCCTTCACTACAACCATGTAGTTCTTTCTTCCAGTTGCAGACCCTATATCCTTACTTTGTTGCGTTAGCCAATCACCTCTAGGGATGATCGAATGGTTCGGGTCCACCAGCGGTTCGGCCCAAACATTAGGTGTTCGAGGTTCGGCCGAATTTAGAACTTTTTGCCCAAAAAGTTCGGAATTCGGCAACCAGAACCGCCCAAAATGCAATGCTTCAGGAAATGGGCTTTAGAAGCCCGTGATTGGACCAGAACCATTAGCAAAAGCCAATTGAGGGGGCAGGAGAATGCTAGGAATGTGATTGGAGTGACTAGGGGGTCCCTAGACCAATCATTAGTGAATACGCCCCCCAGTATTTAAGATCGCCCCTGCCATATTCCCAGCATTGTTATACTGGACATGGAAGAGAGTGGAAGCAGTTCTGTTAATTTTACTTTAAAAGTGTCATTTAGCTATTTTTAGTGTGAGGAAAGGGATATCTAGTGTAGTTAGAGTGCTCCTTTACACTTAAGTTAGCTTCAAAAATTTAGTTTCTGTAGGGAAAGTGTTAAGTGTCAGGGGACCGTAGTGTAGTGTAGGGTTAACTGGCAGTGACTGCTATGGCAGGGTGACAAAACCCTTCCATAGCAGGGTGACCGCTATAGAGAAATGATCATTTCTCTGAGTTTCTTCGGGACAGGATTATGGCTTCTCACCAGCAAGCATTTTTTATGCTGCAGGGGCTGCCACTGCCAGTGCTTTTTTGAGGACATGTTTGATGTCAGACATGACATCTGAACATGTGTATAGGGGGTATATATAGACATATATGTCTGAATATATACCCCTAGACATATATAGGTGTGATAGTAGCAGAAATAAATGCTTGCGCTAATGAAATCATTTACAGTAATATATTTCTGCTACTATCACACCTATATATGTCTAGGGGTATATATTCAGGCATATATGCCTATATATACCCCCTATACACATGTTCAGATGTTTTGCCTGCCTCAAAAGAACCCCAAATGCCAAAAAAACGCTAGCGTCAAAAAAAAAAAAATGCCCAGGTGTGTTTTTGCTGGCATTTTTTGGGGGGTTTTGGAGGCAGGCGAAACATCTGAACTTGTGCACAGTACCACTATACACAAGTTCAGATGTTTTTTCTGACTGCAAAGAACCCAAAAAAATGCCTGCTTTGAAACCGGCAAGGTGTTACAGCAGCGAAGCCATATTCCTGAGCTCAAAGTTTTCTAATACAAACAATCCTTTTTATTTTCTGGTTCTGGACATGCTACAGAGCTGAAACTTCACAGGTACACATTTTAGACCCCCCAGACACAAAATCACACAAAAAAGTTCTTAAAAATTGTCATTTTTGATAAAAAAGCCAATTATTGAAAAATTAAAAAAAAAAAAAAAAAAAAAAAAGAGATGTTTTGCCTGCCTCAAAAAAACCCCAAAAAATGCCAAAAAAAACGCTAGCGTAAAAAAAAAATGCCCAGGTGTGTTTTTGCTGGCATTTTTTGGGGGGTTTTGGAGGCAGGCAAAACATCAGAACTTGTGCACAGTACCACTATACACAAGTTCAGATGTTTTTCTTGACTGTAAAGAACCCAAAAAAATGCCTTCTATTAAACCGGCAAGGTGTTACAGCAGAGAAGCCATATTCCTGTGCTTAAAGTTTTCTAATACAAACAATCTTTTTTTTTATGGTTCTGGACATGCTACAGAGCTGAAACTTCACATGTACACTTTTTAGACCCCCCAGATCTGAAATCCAAAAAATCTCTTTTTTTTTTTTTTTATTTATTTTTTTTAATTTTTCAATAATTGGCTTTTTTATCAAAAATGACAATTTTTAAGAACTTTTATTTATCGGGCATTTTTGGAGGCAGGCATGACTTTTTTTGGATTTAGTGTCTGGGGGTCTAAAAGGTGTACCTGTGAAGTTTCAGCTCTGTAGCATGTCCAGAACCCCAAAAAAAGATCATGTAAGTGTAAAAGAGGGGTCCCATCCCTGCTCTACTGAAAAATGATCTTTTTTTCTGGTTCTGGACATGCTACAGAGCTGAAACTTCACAGGTACACTTTTTAGACCCCCAGACACTAAATCCAAAAAAAGTCATGCCTGCCTCCAAAAATGCCCGATAAATGCAAGAAAAAGCGCCGTAGAGAAGCCGTATTCCTGTTCTAATAAAAATTATAAGAAAATGCTAATTTTTGGGGGGTTCTGGACATGCTACAGAGCTGAAACTTCACATGTACACTTTTTAGACCCCCCAGATACTAAATCCAAAGTAAAAATTAAAAAATCTCTTTTTTTTTTTTTTTTTTTTTTTTTTTTTCAATAATTGGCTTTTTTTATCAAAAATTACAATTTTTAAGAACTTTTTTTTTTTTTTTGTGTGATTTTGTGTCTGGGGGGGTCTAAAAGGTGTACCTGTGAAGTTTCAGCTCTGTAGCATGTCCAGAACCAGAAAAAAAGATCATATAGGTGTTAAAGTTAAAGGAGGCTCCCGAACCACATCCCTGTTCTACTGAAAATTTATCTTTTTTTTTTTCATGGTTCTGGACATGCTACAGAGCTGAAACTTCACATGCACACCTTTTAGACCCCCAGATACTAAATTCAAAGTAAAAATCAAAAAATCTCTTTTTTTTTTTTTAATTTTTCAATAATTGGCTTTTTTATCAAAAATGACAATTTTTAAGAACTTTTTTTGTGTGATTAATAGTTAATGGGGCATGACCCAGAACCCTAGGCACTTTTTAGGGGCATTTATTGGGTTTTGGGGCTTCAAAATGGTGTTTTTTGATTACCGAAGTTCGGGTCCCATTGATTTCAATGGGGTTCTGAAATCCGGGCCGAACTTTCGGGAAGTTCGGATGTTCTGGCCGAACCGAACTTTTCAAAAGTTCGATCATCCTTAATCCCCTCTACGATTGAATTAGACCCAGCTAAAAATTCACTAGAGACACTCCATAGATGAGCATTGCATTAACAAGATAGCAATGTGACAACTGTGAGACTGTGATAGTATGTCAATGTATCCATGTAAGTGTCTGAGATTCAGCATGCCTCAATGGCATCAATTTACAGTAACACTGATTGGGAATTAGGGTGTTTGTGTCAACCATAATTAGGTGTCTGAGTATTCCTACTCCTAAAACATAAACAGGCAATATACTGTAAGCTAAATTTACTAACAAGCTTGGTTTGCTATGAAATGTATACTCCACCATCTAAACATAGGTCAGCTAAGAAATGCCATGCCTAAAGTGAAAATGTGATTTTGGGGGGTTTATCTATTTGCTGGAAGAGATTTTGCATGTACATCTCATATATAACAATCTGCATTAAATGTGTCATTATATGATTAAAGGTAGGTAACTGTAAGAGGTAAAATATAAAAAGCCATAATGCATGCTCTGCTGCATTATCTTAGTGCTCATGTGCAGATGTGCCCATTGTAGCCATGGCTAGTGATTGTACATGACTTTGTATGCCACTGAACTGGTCTCCAATATCAAATATCTATATGGGTGTTACCGTTTTTTCTCTGGGATTATAATTTTGTTTTAGAGGGGCTTGATAGTTAAAAGACTCTTGTGCAAATAGATCTGTGCAAATGCAAGAAAAGTCCCAATAGATTGGTGCAGCACTATGAGTAATTCAATACAATTGTATAATGTTTTAACAACTTTACATACATGACTATGAAAGCTTTTTTTTATAAATATTACTTACTAAAAAAATGCATATTTAGATCTAGAGGCATAGCTTGAAGCTTGTGGACCCCAATGCATATGTTGGCCTGGGCCTACCCCTATACCACTTGCGCCAAGATACCTCAAGTGTCTAAAGAGTTATTTCAGATCTTTATTTTTATAATGAGAGGGTAATTCAAAAGATTTTGGCAAAACTTTTCATATTTTGAATATCCTCGGTTTCAGAAGTAGGCAACTTTTGCGAGGTGGAGATCTACCTGAACAACATGAAAGAGTTCAAAGATCACTGTGGTTTTTCAGAAATTAACTAGCAAGGCCTAAAAATAGTAAGGAAAATCTAAAAATATAATAAAACAAATGTAACTGTAAAAATACACTGTGTGCACAATTATTAGGCAAGGTGTATTTTTGAGGATTAATTTAATTATTGAATAACTACAACGCCCTCGGTCAATCCAAAATGTTAATAACCTCAAACCTGAATATTTAAGAAAGTAAAAGTGAGGTTTTGTCTTTCTTAGGAGAATATCTATGTGTGTGCAATTATTGGGCAACTATTAGTGTGCAGCATTATTATGCAACTAAATGAAAAATTTAAATTTTCCTATCTCATGTGTTTATTTTCATCTGTTAGGCCCCTTTCACATGGGATGGATTCATTTTGACGGACTCCACTTGCTCAGCCAGGATCATTCTGTTAATCCCCACTGAGCAGGTGGATGACAGGTCCATCTCCACTCACTGTGCTGAGGAAGACCTGTCAGATTCCCACTCTCCTCTATAGGGAGATCGGAAAAAAACAGACAGCCTGTCCATTTTCATCCGATCCCATCTGATCCTACCTGCTGGACGGATGGCGAACGTATCACCATACGTTGGTTTTTATTGCATCTTGTCGGATCAAATGCCAGGCGGGTGTCAGCGGACACATGTCTGCTGACATCCGCCCTCCCCATAGATGACAATGGGTGGCCAGATCAGATCTGCCTGAAAACAGACAGGTGGACCCTGATTGGTCCGATCATGTGAAAGGGGCCTTAAAGTGAGAATAATAAACAAACAACTCAAAATTACAAATAAACATTTCTGACATTTATTAAAAAAAAAAATCAGTGACCAATATAGCCACCCTTCTTTTTAATAACAGTCATAAGCCTTCCACTCATGGAGTCTGTCAGTTTCTTTGATCAGTTGACAATCAACTTTTTGTGCAGTAGCAACCACAGCCTCCCAGACATTGTTTAGAAAGGAGTACTGTTTTCCTTCACTATAAATCTCTCATTTAAGAAGGGCCCACAAGTTCTCAATAGGGTTTGGGTCAGGGAAGGAAGGGGGCCATGTCATTATTCTTTTTTTATCTTTGAGGACTTTACTGGCTAGCGATGCAGTGGAGTACTTTGATGCATGTGATGGAGCATTGTCCTACATAAATATCATGGTCTTCTTGAAAGATGCAGCCAAGAGTCACTCTCATGTCATCAGTCCATAAAACCTTTGAAAAATCTTAACATTTCAACTTATGTGTCTTGTTCAGTGGTGGTCAGTTTTCAACCTTCCTTACCTTAGCCATGTCTCTAAGCTCTAAACACTTTGCACTTCTGGGCACTCCAGGTAGTTTGCAGTTCTGGAATATGACAGCACTGGAGGCTCATGGGTTCCTAGTAGCTTCACAATTGATTCTTCTCAAATATTTGGCAGTTAATTTGCATCTATTTCTTGCGACCCTGTTGACTGTTTGCAACAAAAAATTGAATGGTTCTGTGATCACGCCCAAATATCTTATTCAAGAGTGCTGCATCCCTCTGAAAGACTTTTTACAATTTTTGACTTTTCAGAGTCAGTTAAATCTCTTTTTTTGGCCCATTTTGTCTAAGGAAAGAAGCTGTCTAACAATTGTGCACACCTTGATATACGGTGCTGATCTCTTTAGGACACACCCTCCCTCACTACACAAAAACACGTTCCCTAATATGCTTAAATCAAATAAGCATTCACGTTTATACAGCTTGGAGTTGGACAATATGCATAAAAATTATGATTTGGTCAAAATACTCACTTGCCTAATAATTGTGCACACAGTGTATATAGTTAGCCTACCTTATAAGTGGACAGTGTCAGTCAGTAAAGCAGTGAAAGTGTCAGTAGAGCAGTGGATGGTGTCAGAAGGGCAGTGGATCAGTTTCTGTATATGCCATCCCTCCCATCCAGGTATAAAAACGTAATGTGACAGGGAGGGTACATGGGCCCCCTAGAGCATGGGACAGGGTCACCATTATGGCCCCTGTGACCCCTAACGTTACGCCAGTGGCTATCTCCCAAAATTGGAGATGGTTGAAAGAAAACAATCTACAAGTCTATGAATACTGAAGATTGCAACCAGAGAGCATAAAAAAAAGCAGAACAAGCCATCTTTTCTAGCCTCCTCCCTGTACACACTGCCCCCACCTGCCCATATTACCCCAACCCGCATAAATATTGCCCCCTCTATGTACACACTGGCCCTCATTCCCCTCCCCCCTATGCATTGACTTCTTTCGCTTGCACACTGTCTCCAGAAATATGAGACATCAAGTGCAGAGACATTGGACCGATTGCTACTTAGCCTGGCAAGAGTTGAAGCTGATGCTGTCCCAGCTCGGCTGCACACTGGAGCTCAGGCTCTCTCTGCTCACATCTGCTAAGATCGTTGACTTAAGCCCCGTACACACGTGCCGATTGTCGGCCGTAAATATTCGGCCGCCGACCGATCGGCCGATTGTAGGCTTGTTAGTATGATGCTTCTGACAGCCGACAGCGCATTTTCAGCCGAACAGTATCTGTCGTGCAGACTTTAAAATATTTGTTGCCCGTCACCAGAATGGCCGATTGTTTGCCAGTCAGTACAGATTTCGGCCGACAGACAGCAGATTAGCAAGACTGGGCATGCTTAGAGAAGAAAAAACACACGGAAAGATAACCATCACATGACATCACTTCTGCAGTCGGCTGTTGTTGGCCGACAAAATTCGTGTGCAGTCTTTTGCAGTTTTCAACAGACAGGACAGCCCTGGACAAAAGACGGCCGATCGTACGGCCGACGATCAGTACTTGTGTACGGGGCTTAACCTGCCAACCTGTCCAGCTATGTGGAGTACAACAAGGACAGCAGAGCAGTTGCAATGCTACCTAGACCCATTAGAATCCCTGATTAGCTACAGAGCACTAGTAGAAAGTGTTGATTAGAAGCTTCCCAGAAAGAAGTGTTTTGCTTACTTGGCGCAGTCACACTTCTGCTACACAGAGCTGCTGCAGGTTCAGTGCAGAACCACTGTACTGGACCTGCAGTGGACATCCGGACGCTTGGTACATGGACAGGGTTGCAGCGGAGACTCCTGTGGCTTCTGACACTACACCAATGTTTAGATCAATCCCTTTGGCTCAGAGCTTCCATTATTTCACTCCATATAACCTTTTATGCTCAAATAGCATTTTGCTTCAGTTTTTAGACCTGCTACTTTTGTTGGCAAATATGTATTTCATTCTTTAGCAACCTAATTAAACTTGTTTTTTTTTCTATTTTGTTCAGGTAAATTGCAGATACAAGCATGTTCAAGCAGTGGTGCATAATCCATGGGTGCACAGACCATGAGGGGAATGGGGCCCACTGGGCTGTGCACCCACTCTTCACCCCATGGATGATACAAGCCTGAGGCCCTGCAGCCGGGCCTGTCACTTCCGTCTCTCTGGCTCCTGCTTTGGAGGATCCTGTGTAAACTTGATTCTCACTCACACACAGATCCCCTTGCTGAGAGCATCTGCCTGGGGATGGGTACTGCTTCTTTTGGGGGGGGGGGGCAGGGTGCTTTTGCCATCCACTGGAGCCCAGGGTAAAGAAATCTCCCATGCCTGTTAGAGATACTATATGCCTGAACCTGGTGAGGTCTGTGAATTTAGGGAGAGATGGAAACTATGCAGGTGAGCTGGAGAGGGGCCTGAAGACTGAGGATGGTGGAGGTAAAAGGGGGGGGGTGCAGACTGAGGGTGGTGGGAGGCTGTGAAGCCTGAGGATGGGGGGGCTTAGAAGAAGGAGAATGGGGGCTGTGAAGCCTGAGGATGGGGGGTGACTGTGAATATTGAGGATGGGGGAGGACTGTGCAGACTAAGGATGCGGGGACTGTGTTGACTGAGGATAGGGGGGCTGTGAAGCCTGAGGATGGGGGGATTGTGAAGCATGAGAATGGGGGAGGGTTGTGAAACCTGAGGATGAGGGGAGCTTTGAAGATTGAAGATGAGGGGAGCTATGATCATTCCTGCACTATATACACTATATTGAACATTACAGACTTCTCACCAAAGTGGTCATTATGTTCACAGTTGCTGGTTAATAAGCAGTCACTAACTATTCTAATGAAGGCCTTGCTAAGGGTAGGCTCAGATAAAATGTTAGCTATCTGACCATTTCCAGTCTACAAAAATCCATATGTAATAGAAGAGTTTTTTTTTTTTTTTAAATGATTGTGCTGAGGTTTACACATGCTTGTGGCACAGAAATGTAAGCATATTTTATGGGTACAAAAAGGCTTTTGTTTTAGTTAACCATGCCCCTTTAAGCCCCTCCAACTGTCAATGCAATTTGGCTACACTCACTATTCACAGCTGTGTGCAATACCCTTAGCATTACTGCTCCACTTGAGCTTCCCAAACATGCCCTAGGTCTTTTCAATCCTGGCAACTTCCCAGCCACAATGGAAACCATGCCCACTCTTTGCCACAATGCACTAATTTATTTTATTTTTTTATCAAGCAATTGGGCCCAGCTGATGATCTTGCACGTAGGCCCACTGATTTCATAAAATGCCCCTGTGTTTAAATGCACATTATCGGAATGCAAGGCACAAAAGAACAATGGGATTGCAAACCTCACAAGCATCTCGTTAATGAAATAATAACAAAACCACCTGAAATTGAAAAGTTAATTAAATGAAACAACGAGAGGCAATAATTTTAAATAAAATACTTTGCTACAGCCCTTTATTGGGGTTGAAAGTAGTGGTGTACCAAAATAAAAGTATCATCTGATGACTTGTGACACTACCCATGTGGTTTATGCATTGATGTGTTCATGTAACTTGATCAACATAGGACACACTAAGCGTACGGTTAAAAAGCGTGTTGGTGAACATATAACAAATATTCTTAAGGGTTATAAGGATCATCATAGTGTCTCTGAACACTTTAGGCGATACCACCAACGAGACCCACGAGGACTTCACTTTTGGGGCATTGAATGAGTAACACCATCTTGGAGAGGCTCCAATTGGAAAAGGGAATTATCCAAATGTAAAACCAGGTGGATTTTCCTTATCCAATCTTTGGAACCAAAGGGTCTAAACATAGAATGGGATTTGAACTGCTTTATTAGTCATTATTAGAACCTAGAGTGAAGTAGTTAATGGTTAGGTGTTTGGAGCTGTTTTGAGTTCTTTATGGACCGTTCAGAACAACCACTCCGACCTATGGGGGTTGGAATGATTGTAATGATTGGTTAGCTCCTACTCAAGTTAGTCATCCATTATATATTGTTTGGATTAGTTGGTTAATCTACTTGTATATTTATAGATGGAATTGGATAAAATTATTTTCCATTATGTTTTAATATATGAGGATTTTTTCTTTTAGTATATATGTTTATTTTAAGCTTTGTGTAGGTCCATTGGTAGTACTTTCATCTAGATGTATTTTTATATTTACCTCTATTTTATAGTAATTATTTGAGAAAGTATAGACACTTTTTTATTTGGTTTTATCAATATTTTAATAATATAAGCATTATTATTTGATGTATTTATTATTGGAGTTTTATTTGATTATTGTCATTTATTTGATTATTGTCATTTATTCACCCAAAAACGAGGACTGGTGCACAGGTAGTTTATATATTTTTTCACCCATGTAGTATATATTTTTTTTACCCTTGTAGTGTATATAAATGTATATTGACTATTTATTATAGAGCAGGGTTGATGCTTGCTTTACATCAGCTTTGCAATGTCCCTGAAGGGGTTAAATGTAAGGGTGGATAATTGTCTGTAAGGATTGTTATATGTCTAGTAATATAAACTAGCCATTCGAGTCCACCAGATCCTAGTAAAGGGTTAAGGTTTTTTGCATACTGATTAATGAGAGACAGCATATATTTCGGAGAGCCGGGCCACACAGCCACTCTCTTGTGACAAAGTCGGAAATGACGAAATGCGTGACTGTACGGCATCCAGAATCAGCTGTTTGGGACCGGCGGGTATCTCCAGACGATCGGTGCACCAACGTGGAGAGGGTGCAATCGGAAGGAAAAGCTTAGCAGGGCCATTCATGCATATTTTTACTATGGAACATGTGAGTGTAATAAGTTTGTTTTAATAAATGCTTTGAATCTTACTAACGGTATTACACTAGTGGAGGTGTATTCCTTTTTTCACATACTCGCACCGCATTACCTTGTGGATGAGGAGGATTAAGAAGGATTGTACACCGAGGATCTAGGGGATCAGGATTCATTGTTTAATGCAAATTTTGCCTTTGCCATGAGAGTGGAAGGCAAATTCTTGTGGTGAGTGGCCATTCCAATGGGATTGGGGAAACATATCGGTGGTGGAGTGTGAGGTGTTTCTCCTTCTATTTTACACCGGGATACTATTGTCTCCTCCAATTCAAGCTACTCAGACTGTTTGTGAAATACACAGATGGACTAATTCATTACCAATTTACATTTATATTTACTGTTCTATATTTTGGACTGCGCTACTGAATTCTGACCTATTTCATGTTAGATTTCTTGTGTTGATTATATATGTTTTTATAGTAGCAGCAACTTCATCTTATTTATTTAGCACGGGGGATTATTGTATAATATAATCTTATATTACAACAATAATTTATCTTAAGGACAAAATGAAAGTATATATACGGTGGCAGGTCGACAGATTCTCGCAAATCGCCGTACCTGTACGGCGGTTCGCGGGAGCGATCCTGGGGGCCCATTTACCAGCGGGAAAGCTGAAGCATGGGGCCGGTGGCCCTGGAGAGAGAATGGTGGTCTGCTGTTGTAATTCCATAAGCCCATCCCCCTACCGGTTAGAAAACACCCCCTAGGCATACATTTAAGCCTTTGATCGCCCCTGGGTTAACCCCTTCCCTGCCAGTGTCAATAGTACAATAACAATGCATATATTTAGCACTGATTACTGTAGCAATGTCACTGGTCCCCCCAAAAGTGTCATAAATGTCAGTTAGGTGTCCGATCTGTCTGCCACAATGTCACAGTTCCGCTAAAAATCTCTGATCCCCGCCATTGCTAGCAAAAAATAAAGAAAGAAAGAAAAACAACATAAATCTTTTCCCTAGTTTGTAAACGCGATAACTTTTGCGCAAACCAATCAAAATACACTTATTGGGATTTTTTTTACCAAAGATGTGTAGCAGAATATAAATTGCCCTTAAATGATGAAAAAATTTGATTTTTTTTTTTATTGGGAAGGTTATATAGCAGAAAGT
The DNA here is from genome assembly GCF_965119305.1 of Pelophylax lessonae. Classification (NCBI taxonomy): domain Eukaryota; kingdom Metazoa; phylum Chordata; class Amphibia; order Anura; family Ranidae; genus Pelophylax; species Pelophylax lessonae. Next base: position 526,548,127 of record NC_138770.1, read on the forward strand.
GAAATATATTGCTTTTTCTTTTCAGAATTGTAGCTCTAAAAAAAAAAAAAATCGCAGAGGTGATCAAAAGAAAGCTCTATTTTGTGGGAAAAAAAGGACATCAATTTTTTTTTTGGGGTACAGCGTCGCACATCCGCACAATTGTCAGTTAAAGTAATGCAGTGCCGGATCGCAAAAAATGGCCTGGTCATTAAGGGGGAAAATCTTCTGGTCCAGAAGTGGTTGACCACACTGTCCAACCACAATAGTGAGCCACAATGCCACCCAAAAAGGATAGCCATGGAAAAAACAACCCAGTGAGAAAATATTTGAATCCCAGTTGGATAGTAGGTTTACCCTAGAACCTCTGTAGCCAATCAGGGTTAAAAACAACTAGTCGACCTGCCTAGCAACTGTTGATAGTTGAACTTCTGACTAAATACAGCAAAGGGGGTACCTAAAACAGACAAAAGCAGAGCCAAGAAACTGTCAGTACAAAGATATTATTAACTATCAAAACAGGCCTTAATTAAATTTACCAAGGGGTGCTAGGTGCTAACAATCCTATAGGGCCAATGCATATTACTTGTGGCACTGACATTATTAGGATGTACAATTTACAGAGCAAACTAGGACCACGTGGTGCACATTGAATATCAGTACAATTTGCTTGAAAGGTTCAAAGGTCAAATATGCTATGCAGACTTGTATTTGCTATACACACACATACAGTACATTTGCTATGCACACATACTTTTGCACGCTCATGTGATCCTGCAATGCTAGTTTTCTATACATATTTATCCCTCCTTTTGTTTTTTTTTGTTTTTTTATAGTAAAGCAGACCCAACAAATTGTATTTTAATACAACTGACAATGGCTGGACCAATAAACTGTCATTCAATGTTCATGAGCATCTTTCCTTATCTTAGAAGTGAGGTATAGGCAAAGCTTGTTTGGCTGTACATCTCCTATGGATTACAGGAGTGCGGTTAGATTTGCACTTCTGTGACCCATTTTCAGCCCACTCTCTGCTGATGTCATGGAAGTCAGTCCAGGCACCGCGTCTTCGCGATAATGGAAGTCGGAATCCGCCAGGTGCCTGGACCAACACCCGGTTCAGCCTCTCAGCGAGCCGCCGAGAGCATAAGTCAGCCGCTCCACCCCTCCATGGTCCAGTGCTCCAATGAGCAAGGAGGGGGCTGAGTGGAGAGCTGCTGACTGACAGTCAGCAGCTCTCTGCTCGGGGAGTTGTCAGAACCAAGCGATGTTCGATTGCTCAGTTCTCAGTGCAGAGCGCCGGGGGAGAGACGCAACATTGGACTGATGCTGCATCCACCTAGGTAAGTATAATTCTGGAAAAAACACTAACCCATACATCTCTTTTAATACTGTCAAAATCGAAGTTCACAAACACATAGGACTGAATTTTTTAATGCATATGTAAACTCAGTCAATAAAATCTCATACATTTCAAAATCTTTAAACACCTCAAGGCTTAACACTTTCACCCCCTTTCTGCTCAGGCCTACCTATCTTCCTCTCATTTTTTATCGAAATGTAATTGTTATTTTTTGAGACAGAGCTTTCTTTTGGTGGTAATTAATCATCACTGTGTTTGTTATATTTTGTTATATACCAAAAAAAAAATTGAAATCTTAAAAAAAAAAAAAAACATTTTTTTGTGTTATAAAATTTTGCAAATATATAATTTTGTCTTAAAAAATTCAGGCCAAGATGAATTAATTTCTTTGGTAAGAATAACCCTAATTAGTGTATGTTATTTAGTCTGTGTAAAAGTTATAGAGTCTACAAACTATGATATATACAGTATATTTGAAAAATGATCATTTCTGATGTTTTGACTGCTTATCCTATTTCTTGAGGCTCTAAAATGCAAGGGCAGTACAAATACCCCAAAGGAACCCCTTATTGGAAAGTAGACAGTCCGAGGTATGATGTATTTTTCGAAGTTGTAATTTTTTGCTACACTTTTTTGGAAAATGAAGATATAAATGTTTTTTTTTTTCCATAAAGTTGTAATTTAAAGATATTTCTCAGGGGCGGAGCCGGCTAGCGAGGCTGATGGAAGCGTGAGCCAGAAGCTCCTCGCTAAACAGACACACCGGAGCAATTATAACACGGAGGGTCAACTCAAAACCACTCAGCTTTACACCGGACATTCCCGGGCATCACCTGGACATGCCACCGAAACGCAAAGACCGCTGCAAACCCGGTAAGATGATGAACTTCTTCTCACCTCATACCAGGCCGCTCGGCCAAGATGGCGCCGGCCCGCCACGAGCACCCAGCACTCAGCCACAGAAGCCTTCTGGCTCGGCACAGAGGGGATCCTCCCCGAGCTCCCTAGCAGACCCTGTGAACCTTTCACAGCATTCGGCTGCAGAATCACAGTCCAACAGTCCTGTGAAGTCTAAACAAAAGACCTTCCATGAACTGTCTCCCCCTCACCGCAGTATCTCTGTGGATGACACCCTGGAGTTTCAGGACACACTAGCAACCATCCCTGCTGGGGATCATCCTGTGATGGCATCACTGTTCAAAGATGTAATGCTGTCTTTGAGGTCAGCTATCCATTCTGATATGCTGCAACTAGTGTCACAATGCAGCTCAGCGGTCACAGCAGTAGCTGACAGGGTCTCCACCATAGAAAACAAGATGGGGGAATTTGCAGACACTTTTAATAATATGGTGGACGCTCACAATGAACATGATGATGATTTGGTCTGGCTCAAATCAAAGGTGGCTGATCTTGAGGACCGTTCCCGAAGGAATAATGTCAAGATCAGAGGCATCCCTGAGACAGTTAAACCACCAGACCTGGCAGCATTCCTTACATCTATTATGCAGGATCTTCTTCCCAACACAGCTTTGGGTGATCTGGCCATCGACAGGATCCACAGGCTGCCGAAGCCCAAACACATCCCAGACAAATATCCTAGAGATGCCATAGCTAGGATTCATTTCTACACAGTTAAGGAGCAACTTATGGCGAAAGTGCGGAAAGCGGTAGATCTCCCACCTAGTATGCAGGGCCTGTCTTTTTATGCAGACCTTTCAGCTCACACTATGAACCGGAGGAGGAATCTAGTGACTATCACCAAACCCCTTAGAAATCATCATATCCAGTATCGCTGGAACTACCCTGCGACCCTCATTATTACTAGAGGGGATAAGGAATTTAAAGTTTCTACCCTGGAGCGGGGCATTGAGCTCCTTCGACAGTGGGACATTCTGGAATCAACAGACCCTCCGGGGGCTCAAACGTCTACCTGGGATCCTGAGCTACCTGCTTCGAATGGATTTAAATGATTTCTGGAACCTCACTGATCCCTTGGAGTTGACCCTCTATATGACCCAACACTCGGCCCTACCGTCTCCGACAGTTCTGTTCGGCTACTCTCTTGTTTGTGTTCTATAAAGTTCCCCGGATTAGCAGTACCAACACTGCTCAGATTTCCATTTGGATATCGCCTCATTTTTAATAGTTGGCGCGGTCCACATACCTGTGCCTATATACGGTTATTTACCGTTTGTTTGCAGGGCTCTGCATACACAGGGATCTACGTTAGACTGTTGATAAATTTACCCCTGCTGTTTCTTTTTATCTTTCTCTTGTTTTTGACCCACGGCAGTATCTCTCCAGTCCTACAGTGTTCCACCAAACCACCCTGAACTCTACAGCTTCAAGGCAGGACCTCCTGGGCTACAAGAATCACCGCCACTACCGTAACAACGGATTGGGGTAGGATCTCTTAGACATTGTTATTTGCTCAACACTGGGACCTTGTTTTTTTTTATTTTTTTTTTCTTTCCCACATTTTTGTCTTCTTGATCAAACTCTCACTGCTCATACCACACCATGGCATTTAAGCTGACTTCCCTCAATGTTCATGGGTTGAACAGCCCATTTAAACGACACATGCTCTGGAGAGAAATAAAGTCTCAAAAATGTGATATTATGCTACTTCAGGAGACTCATTTTTGTGCCACGGATCATCCTAGACTCACTAATAAGCAATTTCCACACATATACTACGCAAATGGCCCCAAAAAGAAGGGAGGTGTGGCCATTATCATCAAAGATTCTGTGCCTTACCAATACCATGCCCATATCTCGGACCCGGACGGTCGCTATATACTCTTACACTGTGAAATTAACAATGTTGAATATACCATCCTCAACATATATGCCCCAAATGTGAGGCAAATTTCATACCTTACTAAATTGTGGAAACACCTCCAACCGAGCATTAGGGGATATGTGATCCTGGGAGGTGACATGAACTTAGTGGCGAACATTCGCCAGGACATCTCGAGCGGTGCCCGAGCATGTCCCCGTAGATCGGATCTCTCTACCTTTTTGAAATCTACGGGCCTACAGGATGTATGGCGGTGTCATCACTCTACGGAGCGCGATTACTCCTTTTTCTCAAAAGTTCATGCCTCATACTCGAGGATAGACATGTTTTTTACGGACAAATTTCTGCTGCAAAAAATTGTGGATTCTTCCATTGGACAGATCACGTGGTCAGACCACGCCCCCGTGTCCATTACGGTTGGCCCAAGGGTGTTTTCCACGAGGGCTAATAGGTGGAGAAATGACACAAGTGTATTCTGCGATTCGGGGTCTTCGTCTGAGGTCCGTGAGGCCTTGGAGGAATTCTTCCGAACAAATGAAAAGGGGGACGTTTGCCCACTGATTGTATGGAATGCTCACAAGGCTTTTATGCGTGGTTTTCTTATATCTAAGAGTGCTGCATTGAGGAGGCAGAGGAGGCAGCGCCTGGATGATCTTTTGAAAAAGATCCAAAATTTAGAAACACTAAATAAACGCACTCCCCTTCCAGACATTTGCGACCAATTGTCAACTGCACAACATGAGCTCCGATCTCTGTTGATTGGGCAGCACCAGGCCCATGTACGCAGACTGAAGGCCACCTCTTTTGCGCATGGCAACAAGGCTGGCAAATTATTAGCGAATCAATTAAAGGACAAACAGACCCGGCAACGTATATCTAATTTGACACACCACTCCACGAAACAGAATTTGACCAACCCTAAAGATATTGCAGACGCCTTTAGCCACTACTATGGTGAGCTATATAACTTACAGGATGACGTGTCCACCCCGCAACCATCGCCAGAAGACATTGACAAATTTCTCGCCTCCATTTCCTTACCCAAATTGTGTCCCACAGACTTATCGAAACTGAACCTTCCTATAACAGACCTTGAAATCAGTAAAGTCATTCAGTCTCTGCCCCTTAATAAAGCTCCTGGCCCTGACGGGTTCTCTTCGGAGTACTACAAGCAGTATACGCACATTCTAACTCCAAAACTCCGGGGGGTATTCCAAAAGGCTGCCACCTCTGCCTCCTTTCCTCCTGAGATGTTGGAGGCCACTGTGGTTACACTACCAAAACCGGGGAAACCCCCGGATTGCGCAAAGAACTTCAGGCCCATTTCTTTGTTAAACGTGGACCTGAAGGTCTACGCAAAAATCCTGGCAAACAGAATCTCAAAATTCCTGCCTGGCCTTATAAAACAGGATCAGGTAGGGTTTGTAATGGGCCGTCAGGCTACCGATGCTACGAGAAGAATGCTGAATCTCATCCACCATGCCGAGTCCACTCGTACTCCCACTGTGTTCCTGTCCCTTGATGCCGAAAAGGCCTTTGACAGGATACACTGGGGTTACCTTCATAAAGTCCTGCAACGATTCGGCATGGAGGGTGAGATTTTAGACGCAGTGCTAGCACTGTACACGGCACCTTCAGCCTATGTATACACAGAAGGACTGTTCTCCACTAAATTTAACATAACAAATGGCACTCGCCAGGGGTGCCCATTATCCCCATTGATGTTTGTTTTATTAATGGAACCCTTTGCAGAAAAGATTAGAAGCCACCCGGGAATTAGGGGTCTAGATATTAAGAGATTCACCAACAAGATTTCGTTGTTTGCAGACGACGTCATCTTATCCGTGACATCTCCCCGGTCCTCTTTAGTGGCAGTCCAGGAGGTGCTCAAGGAATTTAGCTCGGTTTCATATTACAAGGTAAATGACACCAAGTCAAACATGCTGGGCATAGCAATTCCCGAACACCTGGCGAAGGAGATTCAAAGCAAGGTCCCTTTTCAATGGGGCATTGGACATATCGACTACTTAGGCATCAAGCTTACTAGCAAGGTTGGGGACCTTTTCAAGACAAACTTTGCACCATTTCTTGACATCCTCACACAGGAGTTATCTAGACTGGGCAAATTCTACCTTACTTGGTCAGGCAGGAATGCAGCGTTTAAAATGCTGACGTTCCCAAAGCTTCTATATCTGTTTAGGGCACTCCCTATCAAGATTCCCTTAGCGTTTTATAGATCAGTACAATCTCTGATATCTAGATTTCTATGGGGTGGTGAAAAACCTCGCTGCTCTCATATGCATCTGATTAGACACCCCCTCATGGGGGGTATGGGTGTCCCGGATGTGCGGGACTATCATATGGCTGCTATACTTACCCAATCCGTCCAATGGCTGAAGCATACCCAGTCGCCTAGCTGGAAGTCCATTGAGCAGGCAGTAGTAACGCAGGGTACTCTAGCGGACCTCATTCTCAGTATCCCATTGTCTAATGGCAACTATCCGATGGCGCACCCCACTATCATGCCCACAATACAGGCATGGCGTTATTTTTACGCTCACAGTGCCAAACGTTCTAAAAGAGTGGATGTCCCTATTCCCTTGACTGCGCTCTCTTTCATCTCCCCGGACCTACATTTAGTGCACTGGTCCACTTATGATCTCCACACGCTCAGAGATATCACGCACAATCCGGGAGGTTTTTCCTTCTCTGGATGGTGTGCCCGATACCCATTGTTTGCTAAGGAATTTTTTACGTACTCCAGAGTGTCCCACTTGATCTCCAAGGTATCCTCAGTTGACATCCCTTTTCCTGAATCGATTCACATGTTGTGCTTCGGAGACAATCATCACACGAAGGGAATAGGTAAATTTTATGTTTCCCTACATGACAAGAAATCATTTGTGAAACACACCTATCATATAAAGTGGGAGGGGGACCTAGGCCAGGAATTTACAGAAGTTCAGTGGCTACGTTCATATACCCATACAGCTACCCATACTAGATGTTCTAATTTCAGAGAAGGTCTTTTGAAAATACATCAGCGGTGGTATAAAACCCCATACTCCATTGCCAAGTACTACCCGGGCGTCTCCAACTTGTGCTGGAGACAGTGCGGGCAAGTTGGAACTATACTCCACGTTCTGTGGTCCTGTGTCTCCTTGCGAGGTTTCTGGGCCTCTATCTCTAAACTGATTGCGGAGGTGACGGGAGTGCTTAATAAGGTTACAGTTGAACAAGCATTACTGGGCATAAATATTGACAGGTACCCTCCCCAATTGAGAACAGTGGTTCAGAACATTCTTTTTGCTGCACGGCTGTCCATAGCCCGTAAGTGGAAATGTGAGGACATCCCTACCAGGAGGGAGGTGGTACAAATAGTAGGAGAATCGTATGCACACGAAAAAACTCTAGCTATCTCTGCCTTTAAAATGCAACAATTTCGGACCAGATGGTCCGCCTGGACTGAATATGTTGGACAGCGTGGTGCCTGATAAACTAATATCTTCTTAACATGTATATGATTGTTACTGTGGACGTTGTGCTGGGGGCCATGGGCGGGGGGGGTGGGGAGGGGGTTAAGAGAGGGGACACAGCAGGATCCCTTTGGGGTGTCCCTCCTAGAGTGGCTTTTGAACTACATTGCCTTCTCCCGCGCCCTCCCCCGTGGGTCGCTGCATGCGCTTGATTTCATTGTGTGTTGGGGTGCTAAGTTGTCCATGACGTTTATATCATCTGTTACTGCTGTGGGTCATACCTTCATACCTTCATACCTCCATACCCTTATAACTTGTAACTCTGTTCAGTCATTTCAAATGTAATTCTCAGTTGTTCAATTACTCGTATGTCATGTTATAATGTAGTTGTTCCAAACTTATACTTCCATTTGATATGTATGTAACTCATTTTTTCTGCAAAAAAACAAATAAAAAGATTTTAAATTAAAGATATTTCTCATGTACAACATAGGTATATTTACAATTACACCCCCAAAAAACGCCCTGCTATTTCCTCGAATATGGGGTTATTATATGTGAGATTTTTCACGGCCTATCCACATAGAGAGGCCTACAATCCAAAGAGCACCTTCAGACATTTTAAGGGCTTAAAGCAATATTAAAGGCATACATTTATACTTACTTTCTCTGTGCAGTGGTTTTGCCGACACTCCTGGCGAGTGCCCCCACAACAAGCAGCTTGCTATGGGGGCACCTTAGCAGGCTTTCTCCCAAGCGCTGCTCTGTATATCCATTCACACATGGCGCATGGCTTTGCCCCTCCCCCGCTCCATCCTCCCTGGCTGTGATTGACAGTAGTGAGAGCCATACTACTTTGTAAAAAATACCCAATTAGGTGCAAGGAAATTAACAAAAAAAACATTTTTGCTTGCACATGATTGGATTATGGAAATCAGCAGAGATTCCCCTCATTCACTAAGCTTTGGGGAAAATATGTACAGTGGGGTTGATTTTCTAAAACTGGAGAGTGCAACATCTGGTACAGCTGTGTATAGAAATCAGCTTCCAGTTTTTTTTTGTCAAAGCTTAAAGTGATACTAAAGTCTTGTTTTTCTTTTCATTAAAAATAACAAACATGTTATACTTACCTGCTCTGTGCAGTGGTTTTGCAAAGAGCATCCCATAGCCTCCTTTTCTCGGGTACCTCCCCGGCTCCCCTGGCCCCTCCCTCCGGTTGAGTGCTACAACAGCAAGCAGCTTGCTATAGGGGCACCCAAGTGGAACCACAGCTCCCTGTGTCCATTCAGACACAGAGCGGCAGCCAAGCCCCACCCCCTTTCTCTTCACATTGGCTCTCTGACTTTGATTGACAGCAGCGGGAGCCAATGGCACCACGCTGCTGTCTCAGCCAATGAGGAGGGAAGTCCTGGGCAGCCGAGTCTCTAGTGTAACATTGCTGGATCTAGTTAAGAAAGACACTTACATTTATGCAGAGTAAATGCGCTAAAAACAATAAAAGCCGGCCAGCTAGTGTCTCTTCCCGCTCTTCCGGGTTACGTGGGTGATGTCAGGATAACGTGACTCAATGCGTTTTGTCCAAAATGATGTCTTCCTGGGGTAGATTACCACTATTGATACCACTATTTTTTATTCTTTTGCACGAACTCTGTTATTTATTAGATCAATTTTGATTATTGTGAACTCATTCATTCATTAATATTTATAAAAATTTTTGTTATTCCCCTTTTTTATTGGGTGTTTATTCATTCATTAATTATTATCACTTAGCGCAGCTTGTACTATACTATTTGTTGCTTGGTGATATCACACTGGAAGCTGCTTTTCTTTTATTTAATTTTCCACTAGCGCGGTTACACTTTGTAGATTTCTATGAAATGACATGCAGCCTTTGCTGGAGTGCATGCAAATAAACAAAGTAGCTGAAAAAGGGATGCAGGAGAAAAGCAACACCAAGATGCAAAAAAAGTTGAAACTGGCATTTAGTTAAAAATAAAAAAAATGACAATTGCTTATGATAAGCAGTACTTTAGCAATCTTAATATCATTCAGTTAAAGTTTGTATCTGCTTTAAAGGAAACCTTTCCTGGAAGAACCATAGAGGCTATAGCTGCTGCTTTTTATTCTGCAAATGCTAGTTTCCTGACTGCCATGTTTACCATCTTGCTTCAACACTTTGGGATTGATTTACTAAAACTGTAGAGTGCAAAATCTGGGGCAGCTCTGCAAAGAAATCAATCAGCTTCCAGGTGTTTTGTCAAAGCTTAATTGCACAAGCTGAATCTCGAAGCCAATAGGCTACCATGTACAGCTGCACCAAATTTTGCACTCTCCAGTTTTAGTAAATCCCATTGTTTGTATCATTTACTAGAATAATGCTGGCTATACACTATACACTATATGAAAAATCGGCTAAAATACGGTCATTTGGACAGTTCGTTTCATTTTTCGGCCAGTTAATGGGTACAAACCGGTAATCAGTTGTGACGTTTTTGAGCCAGAAAAAAAACAAAGAACAAGTATGGAAATTTTCTGCTGAACGAACGATAAATTGAAAGGTTAATGTGTTTCCCGTCCAAACTGTTTGCACCAGGTAAATGTGAAAAAACGAACAAGAAACTGATTCATTTATGTCCATTGAACGATTTATCGGTCATGACATGATGACACGATCGTTTGCTCTCAAGGCCGAGTGTTAGTTTTACGAAAATTAGTTTGAATGCTTTTTTTGTATATTGTTTACTATACATTGATCATTATTGTTCAATCAGTCAGTGGACTGATTGAAAAAAACCTGACAAATTCCCCCCATCGACAAGGTTAGGTGGGTGGAGGAATCTGTATTCTGACAGCCTTGACTCCTCCATTGTAAGAATACAATGATCAGCGCTTCAGCAAAATGGCTGCAATGCAAATCGAAGGAAAATGTTCCAAGCAGCTAGTTTGAGAGAAGTCGATTATATGAACCGTCTGAATTTTCAATTCATCAAAGGACAGCTTAAAGAGTAACAAAAAACACATTCCCCTCTGGGTAATCTCTGTACTATGCAGGGATTTTAACAAATGTTGTAGCAGATTCCTACCTCCTGTTATTTTGAAAAAAATCAGCTGCTGTACTTGCAGGGCTCTAATGAGGGAAAATGCAGGATCTGCATCCCTTTAGAAGTGAATAACCCTTTAGGAGTATCTCACCAAAAGTGAAATTTTTGTTTTAGGGGATGCCCACAATCTTATTTTAGTGCAGACGTCTGAGAAAATCAGTAAGCCAATCACACAAACACGAAATTACATTTCTGGGGGGTGTTTTATACACCAACTGTGTGCAGAACACCTCTAGGTTGCCATATTGGATTGCATTTTACAGAAAATTACAGTACTGTAGATTAAAAAGGAAAGGTCTTTTTTTTAATAACATTAAATTACTATACAAGACGTAATTGTATATGCTATATTATTTTTTTCCCAAGAAAGTGGAGTTACCCTTTAAGTAGGCAAAAAAGGACATCTGACTTGACTTTGACTTTCCAGATATGCATACTTCTTCTCAGTCAGTAACTCAAACATTACAGAATCCACCAAGGGGACTAGCATCACTAGAAGTGGTTTAGCAATGGCTGCCCACATGTATTTCTTTTAACCGCTTGCCAACCAGCCGCCTTAGTTTTATGGTGGCAGGTCGGCTCTTTCCCACGAAACGACATACCTGTATGTTGCTTCACGAGATCGCTAATGGGGGAGTACGCATGTGCCAATTGGCCATAGGTGGAGCCAATCAGCGGGTCCTGCAGCCTCAATCTCCCCCAGGCACCCACGATCTTTCTCTGTGGAGACAGAATGGCGGTCTGCCGCTGTAAACACGGTAGACCGCTGTTCTGTCAATTATGAACACAGGGATCCTGTGTTCCTCCTATTTAGGAACATAGGTCTCTGTGTTCATTCAGCAAGTCAATCCCCCACACAGTTAGAAAACATCCCCTAGGGACATTATATTTCAAGAAAAAAAGTGTTGCGTTACCCTTACATTACTAATTTGAATCGTGTGCTAATAAATAGTGAACATGATCAATATTAATTTCAAAACATAATAAAGGGACACATTTAACACTTTGATCGCCCCTGGTGTTAACTCCTTCCCTGCCAGTGTCATTTGTACAGTAACAGTGCATATGTTTAGCACTGATTACTGTAGTGATGTCACTGGTCCTCCCAAAAGTGTCAAAAATGTCAGTCAGGTGTGTGATCTGTCCGCCACAATGTCGCGGTGCCCGCTAAAAATTGCTAATCGCCGCCATTACTAGTAAAAAAACAAATAGATAAACAAAAATGACATAAATCTTTCCCCTAGTTTGTAGAAGCGATAACTTTTGCGCACACCAATCAATTATACACTTATTGGTATTTTTGTTTTGCCAAAAACAATGTAAAATGATGAAAAAATTTGATTTTTTTTTATTGGGAATGTTGTATAGCAGAAAGTAAAAAATATTGTTTTTTTTTTTTTCAGAATTGTCGCTCTTTTTTTTGTTTATAGCACAAAAAATAAAAATCACAGTGGTGATCAATTAAAAAAGGACATAAAATGTATTTGGGTACAGCGTCGCATGACTGCACAATTCTCAGTTAAAGTAATGCAGTGCCGCATCGCAAAAAATGGCCTGGTCATTAATGCAGATCTACGTCGGCAGTCAGCCCCTCACAGGCAAAGCGACGTTGGTCTACGTCGCTAGCCTGCGAGGGTCTAGGGAGCGAGCGCGCGCCGCCGGAGGCGCGCTCCCGCTCCCGCGCGGTCACGCACCCCCCCGCGCATGTGAATGGCGGACCTGATGTCCGCCGGTCACTCTGCGATCGTCGGGGGAGAGGGAGAAAGTCAGGCGGCTTGTGTAAACAAGCTGCCTGTCATTCTCCCCTGTGTATGAAGGATGATCAGACGGTTCTACTATGTAGAACCGTTGATCACTGTTCATACATCAGAAGCCACAGCCAATCACAGTAGAAAGCACGCCCCTAGGGACACACATAGCCCCTCCCTTTCAAAAAAAGTTAACCCCTTCACTGCCAGTGTCATTTTTACAGTAACAGTGCATATGTATAGCACTGATTACTATAGAAATGTCACTGGTAACCCCAAAAGTGTCAAAAATGTCAGTCAAGGGTCCGATCTGTCCGCCGCAATGTCACAGTACTGCAAAAAAAATCGCAGATCGCCGCCATTACGCGTTAAAAAAAAAACAACAAAAATGACAAAAATCTAGTAAACGAGATAACTTTTGCGCAAACCAATCAAAATACGCTTTTTGCGATTTTTTTTTACCAAACATAGGTAGCATAAAACAAATTGGCCGAAAATGTTAAAAAATTTAGATTTTTACATTTTTTTGGGGGGGAATTTCATATAAAAAAATGTGAAAAATATTGCTATTTTTGCAAAATTTACACTCTTTTTTTGTTTATAGCGCATGATCAAAAAATCGCACAGGTGATCAAATACCACCAAAAGAAAGCTCTGTTTGTGGGAAAAAAAGGACGCCAAATTTGTTTAGATGCAGCGTCGCACGACCGCGCAATTGTCCGTTAAAGTCACGCAGTGCCGAATCGCAAAATACCCCCTGGTCAGGAAGTGGTTAAGGGGGTCCAGAAGTCATTAAAAATCATCAATAAATGGACACACGTGTAAGTATTTAATATTTCAGAATTGTTTTTTTTCTGTATTCCTATTCCATTGCAAATGTGAAATTTAAATTATAGATTTTTTTTTCATTAGCCTGCAATTAAAGTAGCTAGTAGTGTTCTATTTCTTTCAGTATTGAGAAATGTGGTACTGTGGGGAAGTAACGGTGCGGAAAAGCTACGCTTTCCATTTGATGCTTATAATGTGTGCAGTGGGAATGAACGAACGCTTGTTTCCCTGAGTCCCCTTCAGCTCTCTACTCCAGTCATGATAGCCAAGGTAAATGAAACGCTGTGTATGCAGGGAGAGCTGACAACCTTATCTCTGCATTACATGGGCTTCCACAAGGTTTATTGATCGGAAGCTTACTGCCACCCTGGCAGCTGTTACACTAACATGACTAGAGGATTGAGGTATTTAATATCTGTTGCTCAGATGATCAGAGTCAGGAGATTGTGCACATCTGTCAGGGTCATAGAAAACACTGATACTGTATGATATTAGGTGAACTGCATTGGTCCAAGGTTATCATTGATTTTTTTTTTTTTGCCACTGAGCATAATAAAAGTGCCAACTAGCCTTACCAACATGATCCTGTACATACAGGATGGCAAAGCATATGAGAGATGCTCAGGAAGATTTGTGATTATCAGTTGAAATAGAATGCATTAGGTAGCAGCTAGTGGACATGTCAAGCCATGGACACTAAACGTAGCTATAGAGAACACACTATTGAGCTTTAAAGCTGCAACCAGAGCATAGGCTTGTTTCCTCTTCTCTGTCATTGCCTAGTTACTTGCAGGCTGAAAGGTTTCTCTCTGTGACTGTAAAGAGGAGGGGGAGAGGAGAAGGGGGAAGTAGCAAAAGAGGAGGAGGAAGATGTGAGAGAGACTGAAGGGATTGTGGATACATACAGCAGTCACATCCTAGCCTGTCTTACCTCTGAAGTATCGCTTGCTACTGTCAAAATGGACATTACCTTGAACAGCTCCTTGCCACCTGCTGACAGTCAGCTCAACACCACCACAGGCGCTCTAGGTGTTAATGCCACCCTGCCTGCCATGAGATGTCCATTTGGTGTCTTGGGGAACATGACCAGACTGGATGGGAACCAGTCCTTTCTATGTAATGGACGAGACATTCCCCCTGAGGACACCAACTCCATCATCATAGCAATCATCATCACTGCTCTCTACTCCATGATTTGTGTGGTTGGGCTCTTTGGAAACGTTCTGGTCATGTATGTCATTGTCAGGTAAGCAGATTGATGACCCCCCCTCCCTTGGCCATCAGCATGCCTGCCCTCCTTCATCACCTCAAAACATTTCAGCTGGTACCTTGCACTCTGGGCAACTTTAAACCTCACTGTTTCCTTCTCATACCCCTCCAAGTAATTAGCAGTTGTTAGTAATATTTGGCATGTGGAGAGTTGAAGAACGAGAAGCCAGAAGTCAATAAAGTAGACGATAAGAACACCATGTGGGCATGAACCCAGTGTGGGCATGGTGGGGTTGTGTGATCTAAAGAAGAGTTGATAGAGCTGGTAAGCTAGGGGGGTGGCAGCAAAAGAGTTAAGTGATAGGAGGAGAATTATTATGAGGCAGTGAGGTGTAGAGGAGTGATATTTGGAAGGAGAAATGAAGCGTTCGCTAGAAAGAAGTGTTAGTGAAGGGTTCACTGAAAGAAATGATAGAAGTGAGAAATTCAGGTTAAGTGACTTATAATTAGGAATGAGTAAAGCTAGAGAAGGCACCGTTTCTGTCAGCTTGATCTAATCACCTATTGCCATGGAGTATAAGCTTATTAACTTGTGTAAAGGGAAGAGAATAAATTAGCTTTTATTGATTATGCGCACAAAAAAGACCAGACGCAATCATGATGTGCATTATTTGCCACTACATTACCTTCCTTCATTTAGGGCATAGTGATTTGACCTAGACATGCCAGGTTGCAGCTTGGCAGACATGGGTTGAGATACTCATACAGAAGACTCCTGTCTCCTCTCTTCACCTCTGTACATGTAAACTCAGAAATGACTATGTGTTTCTACTTTGATATTGCTTGCGTGAGGTTGGTCAATAAGCACTGTGCTGGTTGAGGAAAAGGAAATGTACAGAGAGACTAAATTAACCTCCTGCTGATCACATAACCAACACAAGACAGTGACTTATGGGGACATGACAAGGAGCCTGAAATTGCCTGGAATTGTCTGAGGCTACGTTTTTTTTTTTTTTTTTCGCGTCAGATATAATGGTAGTAAAGACAAGGACATAATACACAGCAGACCCCCCCCCAGAGGGAGAACAGGAGGAATGGCTTATGATTGATAACCTGCAATACACACTCTCTTCCTCAACCATGTCAGTCTTTCTAAGCAAGCATTAATCGCTTCTTGCAACCCTTAATTTGACTAACTGGTCTGGCTTAATTATGTTTAAAGGGCTGGAAAATGACTTCTTATCTAATCAACAAACATTGCCCATACACTATCAATGTATATAATTTCAAGTATTAACAAAATTAAATGTATATGCAAACCTAGTAGTGGTTATTCCTTTAATTATAATTAATATTGAATCCTTAAGAGAAATATCGATGTTCCAAATGCAGTACATCTAGATCAATTCTGTTTTACCCTTCTAGTAAGCCTGTTTTTTTTGTTTTTTTTTTTACACTGCTCTTAATGTCCAGCTCATTATTTTTCTTTTTTTCTTTTAAAGCGGGTCTGTTTACAGAAAAACCTGAAGTTGGGTCAGGTATCCCCAAACTGTGTTTCGTATATAAGGGGGAACCTCCACCCAAAACTAGTATTTTAGTTTTGCATGTATACTGGCAAGTTGAATAACACTTCTGAATCGTATATCTCTTGGGAACTCCAGTGGCATGACATTACAAACCACTGCTATGGTCCAGCCAAAGGATGGTGTCTTCTCCGAAGGATTCTACTTACTATCAAATAGAGAGATGTTATAGGATAAAAAAGCAACACGTTTGTTATGGTAAGGGACGTATAAAAATTACTATGGGCAAACCTCTGAGAGATGTAAGAATCTGGTGGTTCAACACACTGGTACCCATCAAAAACTGAAATAGAACTTTTGGGTGGATATAGCCTTTCGAATTGTGAGTGTAGGTGGAGCTACCCTTAATGAAACCAGTTTGCTTATTAAAAAAAGTGGTACAAAAAGAATAATAATAGCAATAGCAATCATCCAAACATTATTTTTTTTTATCTAACCACTCTAAGCTACTATTAGAAGTTATTAGGTTGGATGCTAAGAGTAATAGGAAAGCATCGGTAGTAGTTAGTGAATTGCTTGATACTAATGAACTGATTTCCAAAGCCTGAAAATCATGGACTGGGCTGTCAATGTTTAAAGCAGTATTAAACCCAAAACCAAAAATGTAATATATTGCAGCTTACCAATCATTAGATGTAGTGGCTGCATTCATTTTCTTTTTAGGGTTAGTTCCCTCTGTTTTTACCTAGTTATCTGGCCAGTACCACACCCCCTGTATTAGACTACCCCCACTCTGGATGAAGGAGCAAAGGGGGCATCTTTGGACAGCAGCATTGTCAGTCTGGGAGGAGTGTTAGATAAACTAGTGGATTTAAATATACCAACAAATCAAAGCCAAACTCCAGCTCACACCTTACTATCACTTAGGGCAAACTTTTTTTTTTTTTTCCTTTTGGTAAAATGTTTCACATTAAATAAAAGCTGACCATTATAAGCACCCCATAAGTGGCAAATGCTTTGTTTCAACTCTCTAAGTGCTACATCTGCAGGAGAGCTTGTTCTGTTGAAAAACAGATTTGCTGGCAGGATCACCAGGTGAAAATAAAGAAAAAAAAAAAGGAAAAAAGCCAAAACAAAAGAAAACGAATGTAGCCATCACATCTAAGAACTGGTAAGCTACAATATAATAAATATTTGCTTTTGGGTTTAATAAGTCCTTACTCTATTATTAATGGATGTGTAACAATAATGAATGCTTCTATTCACACGTGAAAACTCATGAATACTTTATTTATGCATACAGACCTATGTGTAAAAGGCCACAAAAGATATTGTGTTATTTATCTCATGAAAAATCTTGAATCCGAAAAAAAATTTAAAATGATGCTGTTCTTAGAGTTACCAACCTAAAAGTGGAGCTCCACCTGTTGGCACCCTCCTGCCACATTTGCCACTTTTTTCAGAGGGGGGGCGGTTACCTGATATTGGCAAGTACCCGCTCCCACTTCCGGCTCAGTTCGAAAGTCAGGCCCCCCCTTCTGCCCCTGCTGTCATCCGGGACACATCACAGGTCCCAGAATACTACAGGACCATTCACGAGGCTTAGCCGGACTCTCACATGCGCAGTAGGCAATCAGCTGTGAAGCCGCAAGGCTTTACTTTCTCTTCCTTTTACTTGTTATGCCGGTGTTCTGCGGAAAACAACAACTTGCCAAGAAGTGCAACCACACCACTTCTGGTGACTCTACAACAGGAATAATTGGAGATTTTAAATCACTTGGCGGCAGCGTATACACTCCGGTACACACTATAATAAGTGGACATTTTTAGTCCACCCGCTACTAACCAACAACATGGCCACATCAAAGGTGGCGACAAATAGCGGGCGGACTAACAATGTCCACTCATTATAGCGTGTACTGGAGTGTATAGGCCGACGCTGTTCTGTGAAAACACAAAGTGTACGAAATTAGCAAGTCTTCCTGGTGTAGAGTCAATGGAAGTGAAGTGGTTGGAATTCTTGGCAAGTTGGACTTTTCGGCAGAACATCAGTGCCTGCACCCAAAGCTGATTGAAGAATCGGCTCAGGTGAGGACATCGCTGGATCCCTGTACAGGTTTGTGTCCTTATATTAAAAGTCAGCAGCTATAGTATTTGTAGTGTATTTGTAACTGATGACTTCATTTTTTTTTTTGGAGGGGGGAGCCTGGAGCTCCTCTTCAATTAAAGCAACCTAGTAAAAAAAGAGGACAAATGTTTATCTTTCTGGCAGCCCATGTGGTATAAATCCTTGCCAATCCCTGGCTGCTGTGGGTCTTCTACTTCCAGGTGTGCACGCTTTTTCCCCCACCGGCTTGTGCATCCTGAAGTGATGTAGAAGCTGGCAGGAGGACTTCCAGTGTAGGGTGTCAATTATTAACCCCTGAATGTGCAGGATTCCTGCAGCAGCTGGGGATCAGCTTTACGGCAGAGTTTTTACACATGCTAATCTCCACTAATTTAATTTCGAGTTTAACTGCTTAAAGGGTAAGTATACATCCATAACTTTTACAGAGTTACTTTAGAGAAAGTAAGTTTTCTAATGGTCACTTTTAGGCAAATCTCTTTCAGGCAATCTTGCTTGTCTTTTTTATTTTTTTCAAAAACGAAAATATCCATCAAAAGCTATTTTGTACATGTTACCAGTGTATACAGATTTTCCTAGCTACTTGTTGTCAGAATTTTTAAGAGATAATTGACATCACCTGGTGTAATCTATTTTTTTTTTTTTTTTAAAGGAGTGTAGTTAAATCAGGAACTGACTGCAAATTTGTCCCGTTTTTTTTTTTTTTTTTTGTTTACTTGTTTAATCATAATTTCTTTCTTTTATTTTTTTTTTTTTTCCACCAATCT
This sequence comes from Pelophylax lessonae, assembly GCF_965119305.1. NCBI lineage: Eukaryota > Metazoa > Chordata > Amphibia > Anura > Ranidae > Pelophylax > Pelophylax lessonae. The sequence continues at coordinate 526,567,046 of NC_138770.1, forward strand.
ACTTTTCAGCATGTTTTTACACTGTGTTTTCAAATTCTTTAAAATAGATTAAAAAAAAAAAAAAATTGAGCACATTGGGCAACATGAGCAAAATAGAAAGCATTTTTTCCACTTCAGTAGACCCCTATATGATTAGGATCAAACCAAATTACTAAAAAAAAAAAAAAAAAAAGAAAGAAGAAAACATGTTTTGACCACAACAGGAAAGAAAAATCTCTAGAATTCCATTTAGCACAGTGGATGTGTAAAGACTGCCATCTATAGGGACACTGGATTTCCAAATGTTATTGGCAGCAGAACAGAAAACAACAGAAGCAACACACAACACACATTTGTGGTATGAGAAATGAGCAAACAACATGCAGTAGCTGATTTCTGTACTTGGAACATTACTCTTCAAAACAGAACGCTCTAAGGGAAACAGAGGATTTAATATTCCAAAATAACACCCAGATTAAGAGGAAGTATTCCCACTTGGTTCTTCTCCTTATGATTCAAATTTGTGGAACAATCTATTAAAAAATAGCAATGCTGGCATTGTTAGATTACATAGCACACTCCGTTTACTTGTAATGCGTGCATTGAACAGCTCTTAACCTGTCTATTGAACCTTTCCTTTAGAATGATTACAGGATCGCTGCTAAATGATGAACTGTACGCATGAAAGGAACAGAATTTTTTTCTACCTATTTATCAAGATGATTCCTGGTTTTATACAAACTTTGCTGTCCGTATAGCCCAACATTGCTAGCTGCTCTGTTGCTGTCTATATAGATTATCATTCAACCTACATCAGTATGCGTGGTGACCAACACATTATCACTGTCCCTCCTTTGAAGGGATTGTCTCTCCTCAGAACCTAATCCTTCTGTCACTCTTAATGTTTTCAATTTTCCCCCTTTTGTCTAATATATAGACCTCTATAGGTTGCACAATTTATCTACCAAAAGTGTTATATTACAGGAAAGCTTTGATCAAGCCTATACAACGTGAACATTGTTGCCTTTGTTACTTTGAAAAGCAAGTATAAAAGTTATTAAACCCACAACCATAAAATCAGTCTTTATATGTAGTAAAGCATGCTTGTTATACTCACTGTGGAACCTAAGGGGTTAATCCTCTGCCTTGTGTAAAAAGGCTGTTCTATCCTGCCTCCTCTGATCATCCCCTTCTTCCACAGTCCCCAATCCATCTACTGATATTACAGAGCCTTGGGGACACTGCACATGCTCAGTTTGGTACGTATTGCTAGAGAGTTTTTTTTTTTTTTAAGGGTGCATGTGATCAGCATAGGGCCAATCAGCACTGTCCAGACAGAGGGTCAGGAGTCATGCAGTCTCAAAGGACAGTCAGAGGAGAATAAAAACCCTCCCTACTAGCCTTAAGCAGACACTGATAAAAGTCACAAGACTGCTATATACTGCTGATGAGAAAAGATAGTTTACTAAAATAATTGCATTTCCATGTTCTGTGTACTGTGGGGGGACCAGATATAGTGAATGCAGGCTCCTGGGTTCAGTAACACTTTAATTCTAGGCAGATACTGTAAACAAATGAATTAGGTCTTTAATCACAATACATCAATAATCCAACTAAAGCCTCCTGTATGACTAAAAAAAGTATCAAATCCAGTTACTATGGGATGTGCAAACCTTAGAAGTTAAAAAAAATGTCCTTTCTTGATTAAACCAAATACTCCTTTATTTGTGCCTTCAATGCTCCCCCTCACACGTCCTGTAGCTCACAATGGGAGGTTTTCAGTAGCAGAGACAGTGCTGTCAATTCAGAAAGCAGGCAGGACTATGTGTGGCCAGTTTCTGATTGACAGGCTACAAGCATGTATATCAGCAGTGACAATTCATGCACAGCCTACGTGAGAATGGCAACTCTGCTCTAAATTCAGGAGCAGTGCCGTGTCATTGTCACATCATCACAGGAAGCTGCATCAGATCAATTTCACTGGCAGCATCAACAGGTATTTATGGGATTTCGCAGGGGATCTATGAAATCACTGAAAGTGCACATGCACTTATAAATACAATGTTGCAATACATTATTTTTAATGGGAGGCCATAGTTATACTTTAAATGCATTTTTAAATGTAAGCAATAGAAGTACCCAAATATGATCTGGTTTCAGTCTCCTGCAGTCCTTATACAACAAAGCTCCAGTGTGAGAGAAAGAAGCAGCACAAGGAATATGCTGATATAAAAAAAAAGAGGAGAGACAAAGAGATGAGTTAATTACTGTGCTGCTTCTCTTTTCACTGTCCACTCATCGGCAGAGATGGGTTTAGTACAAACTGGGCTCAGAAGGTTGAATGATGCCGGACATCTGGTGATGGAAATAAGTACTGCAGGGGAAAGCTCCAGGTTGAAAGTGAATATTGCAACAAGTTTTTTTTTATCTTTTAATGGACTATTCTTTTTTATCTTGTAATTTTTGGTTGGAGTTCTGTTTTATTCCCTCATAGTTTGGATAGCTACGGGAAGCCAGGGCTGTGTCATTTGTCTACATACTTGGTGCTAAATGGTGTCCCTCTTTCTCATCTCAGCAAAGTGCATGCATATATTATATGGATTCCCTGTGCTGCTTGGTTTCTCATGTTACTTATGCTTGGTTTGGTCACAATTAACCACTTTACCACCGGAGGATTTTGCTGTCTTACGTCTGGGCCACTTTTTGCGGTTCGGCACCGTGCGACTTTAACTAACAATTGCGCGGTCATGCAATGCCGTACCCAAACGAAATTTACATCCTTTTTTTCCCCACAAACAGAGATTTCTTTTGGTGGTATTTGATCACCTGTGCGATTTTGACTTTTTGCGCTATAAACAAAAAAGAAGCGACAATTTTGAAAAAATAACAATATTTTTCACATTTTTTTATATGGAATTCCCCCCCAAAAAATGTAAAAATCAAAATTTTCTATCATTTTAGGCTAATTTGTTTTCTGTTACATATTTTTGGTAAAGAAAATCGCAATAAGCGTATTTTGATTGGTTTGCGCAAAAGTTATTGCGTTTACTAACTAAGGGAAAGATTTCTGTCGTTTTTGGTGTTTTTTTTTAATGCGTAATGGTTTTTTTTTGCGAGACTGCGACATTGCGGCAGACAGATCGGACCCTTGACTGACATTTTTGACACTTTTGGGGTTACCAGTGACATTACTACAGTAATCAGTGCTATAAATATGCACTGTTACTGTAAAAATTACACTGGCAGGGAAGGGGTTAATTTTATTGGCGAGGGAGGGGTTAATGTATGTCTGGTGCTTACTGACATGTGTGGGGGGAGGTGACTATGTGACACAAGGACAGATTGCAGGTTCAGCTATGCTGAACCCTGCAATCTGACCCTGCCTGTCACTTAGGAGATCCGCCCGCTTTGTTTACACAAGCGGGCGGATCTCCAGACTCGATTCCCCGACGATCGGGGAAGAGCAGCTGCGATCGCCGCTGCTCCTCCCCTGGCCCGACTCCCGCTGTGACTGAATACAGCGGGAGCGAGCCTCCGGCGGCTCGCGCGTGCCGCCGAGAAGGGGGAGTGTCTGGCGACATAGGTCTACGTCGCCAGACGATAACGAACCACTTTGCCGCAGTAGAGCTCTAATGAGCAGCGGTAAAGTGGTTAAGCAATTGACTAAGCAAAGGAGCAATACTGTATTTCTTTCTTTCTTTCAACAAAGTGAAATTGGATTTTCTATTTTTAACAAACAATAGGAATGATTATGATTATTGCCCATGAATGTATTAATGGAGTAAAGCTGGCCATACATGGATCAAAGTTTGGCCAGTTCAACAGAGACCGGCCACATTTTGATCTATGTATGGACAGGCTGATTGTACCCAAGGCGATCCATCAATCGAATTTGGTGCAACCAGCCTGTCAAAATTTGTACATGTGATTACTGCTAGCGACTATAGCTGCTAGCAGTAATTGTGTTCTGCCAGCCAGGAAGGCTTCCCGTGTTCCCCCATCAACAGAATGTGCACTGTGCAATGTGAATGTACAATCAGCACTGTGGGAGGTGCTCTGACTGGGTTGATAGGGGAATTATGTGATTTTCTCTACTTCCACCAGCAGTGGAAAGAAAGAAAACTGAATCAGCTATGGGCTGCTTACGTTTTCTTATTAGATCTGCCATCCCCCACTGTAAAAATTAATTGAAAAATATGCATGTAAGGTAAAAGTGAACCTCCATCTTCTGCATTGCACAGTATGACCTCATTGTCCTTCTGGTGGTATTCCTGGGGAACAGTGAGTACCTCAAATCTCTGGAGAAGGTACTCCAACTCAGGGGAAGAATGTTCTTGTCTTGTGAGATTTTGAATCCACATTGTTCTAGGTTCCCAGGATGGAAGGAGCCTGACATCACCCTCACCTAGATGTCATAGGCAGATGATGGGGTAGGGTAATTATTTGTGTTTTTTTTTTTTTTTCTTACAGCCGCATTTTTCAACTATTTGTATGCTGTGATCAAATAAGCAGACTTTGCATTTTACTGCAAGGTTTACTTTAATGAACCTCGTCATATGCCTGATATAAAAGAAGAAAATGCAAATGAGGAGGGAGAAATGTCTATGAAGATGATTGTCATGCTTCTCTTGTAGGTTCGCATGAGAATATTGAACGTCATGCACCCAACAAAAAGAATCACTCTGTTACTTATTGCAAACTTTTCTATCATACTCAATGCATACGTTACAGTCCCCATAATGTTACAAATGCTGCCCATGTTAAAGTGACTGCCCATATTAATTACCATGCCGTTTTCAAGTGAGTTATAACGTTTACTGTAGACTAACAAAAAAAAAATTGGATGGAAAATATTGTTTACCGTCATGATAGGAAGGTTGGTATTATGGCCAGGATAATTGTTTTTCCATTTATTTTTATGGGTTACCATAACCTGCAGTATAGAATCATGAATCTCCAGGCATTTGCACCATACAAAGGAGCATCTCATATGTTGTGCTGTGAGAGGAAATAAGGAAGCCTATGGGGTGAATTTACTAAAAGTTGAGAGTGCAAATCAGCTGAGAAGCCAATCAGCTTCTAACTTCAGCTTATTTAATTAAGCTTTGACAAAAAACCCGGAACCTGATTGGTTTCTATACAGCACTGCACAAGATTTTGCACTGTTACGATTTAGTAAATCAACCCCTATATGTTAGCAGGTTCAGGGGGAAGGCCATGATGTCTGTACTTTCACCCCCTAAGGAAGAATTGCCTAGAAATGCATGATGCATTTCTAGGCAACTGACAGAGGAAATGTCTAGAAATGCATGAAGCGGCATTAAGGCAGCAGTCTCCATCATTCTTTCCCAACTTCTCTCTTTGTGAATCTCAGGCCAAGAATCTTCACTTCACCCCATTAATAACCTGTGTAGCATTTCTAAACTCTGGCAATGTAAGGCAGCCCTCAAATTTTTCACTCGCCTGCTCGCATTTTGCGAGTGGTAAATGATGTAGGGCGAGCTCCGGGAGCGAGAGGAGATGAATACCGGCCACCTGACGGACTGAATAATGTCAGAGCGCGGATCATCCAACTATAACAGCTTTAATTGTAATTGCCGGGCGCTCGCTGACACACACAGTCCCGCCTCCTAGCCCGGCTTCTTTGATGGACAGAACACCTGGCCAACCAGGACGTGTGACGTCTATCAAAGAAGGCGGGCTAGGAGCCGGGACTGTGTGTGTCATCGAGTGCCCGGCAATTACAAGCTGTTATAGTTGGATAATCAGCGCTCTCACACTATCCGGCCAGCAGTGGCATACTAATGGGGGTTATCTTCATGCTACACCGGTACTCGCGCCGATCATCTCTTCCCGTTAAGGCAGCTTGCTCCCTCCGTCTGTTCTGCGCTGCTCCCGGGGGCTGGAAGAAGGTGAGTGCCCAAGGATTGAGCAGCCTCCCTGTGTGACTGCATAGAATGAGCGGTGGGGCGGCAGCATATAGAGGAATTGATCTTTCCATATTCCTCCTGCAGCCGCTGGGCTGGATGCCTGATTCTCCTCTCTGCAGGCATTCAGCGCTTGCAGGGGAATATGCAAAGATCAATTCCTCTATATGCAGCTGCCCCATTCCCCTCCCTCCTATCCAACTTCTTTTTTTTGCTGGCCCCCCTAGTGCTGTATAGCCCCCCCCACCAGCCCCTTAGTGCTCTTCAGCCCCCCCCCTTCAGCCCTCCCAGTGCTCTTCAGCTCCCCCCCCTCCAGCCCTCCCAGTGCTCTTCAGCTCCCCCCCTCTCCAGCCCCCCCAGTGCTCTTCAGCCCCCCTCCAGCCCTCCCCAGTGCTCTTCAGCCCCCCCCTTCCAGCCCTCCCCAGTGCTCTTCAGCCCCCCCTCCAGCCCCTCAGTGCTCTTCAGCCCCCCCCAGTGCTCTTCAGCCCCCCCAGTGCTTTTCAGCCCCCCCTAAAGCCCCTCCCCAGTGCTCTTCAACCCCCACCCTCCAGACCCTTGATGGTCACTGATGAGGCTGCACTGATGGGCACTGAAAACGTTGTTATTAATATTTATTTTTTTAACTTCTGCATTAATGCAAAAACATTTAACAGTGTAATTTTATGAGATAATTTATGAGGGCATGTTTAGGGGCGGAATTCGGTGCGGGGCAGGGTAGGAGTTGGGTGGGGCAACTGGTGGCGAGTAACCCTTAAGGCCTGGCTAGTAGCTCAGGACTTTAAATTTTGAGCCCTGATGTAAGGCATCTACCGAACTTCACCAGCCTAAACACCATAACTCTCTTCAGTGGCCCAATTGACATACACTTGCTCCATACTGCATGACATTTTGTTCAGACTCAAGTTGGGGTACAAACTACTAGGGAAGGAATCCAAGCACATTGATCTCTTCGCTACTGGGGACATTTGTCACTTCCTCCAAGTAATTCACTCTTCAGCCAACTGGCTGCTATCCATTCAACACTTGTCTCTCTGTGTACCATTAGCGTCGACATCACCTGCAAGAGTTAATTCAGCCACGCATTCAAGTACATGTTTTTAATGTAGTTCCCCCAAGCAAATATTCCTAATCATTGGGAATCGTTACTGCAGAACTTCTTCTCACTCTACAGAATATTTAATCCCCACAGATAACACAAGCTGGTGCCGCTGTCCCTGGTGCCTCTGGTAGCCTGTCCCATTATCTGGTCCATACCTTTGGTTGCTAAGTCCAATGATATATTAAATATCTGTTTTCTCCGACCACCTCCCTATGGCTCAGGAGAGTGAAGTGGATCAATGATTTGGAGGACTTGGTACTCACTGCACAGGGAAGAAAGGAGCAGTATTCTAAAACCTGGGCCTGCTGGAATGAGTTCATTCTCTCTGACGAAGGTCAGGCTCTCAGCACCCCCCCTGCTTGATTGACGAGGTGGCTGGGCGAGGGGGTCACTCGCACGGGATGACCCTGTTTCCCCTCTTCTCTTCAATACTTCACTCTCCTTTTTTCCTTTCCTGCCTCTCCCCACCTTCGCCCTACCTCCCCCCCTTCCTCCTGGCCCCCTCCCTGCCTTTCTCAACCACCAGGAGGTTCTCCCCCTTCCTTTCCTCCGTGGGTAGTTTATCCTGTCCTCTTTGTCCCTCCCCGCCTTCACCCTCTTCGTTCCCTCTCTGGAAAGACCTGAAAAATATTTAATTTGGATATGTGCGTTTTTAAATGTATTGGCTTAGTTATTCCATATTCTCCTCTACTGTTACTTGAAGTTGCTGCTATCCATTACCCTTTGATATGGTCAGTTCCCCCGAGCTGCCTCTGCCCACACTTAGGGACTGTGATAGTTCTCTGTAGCTCTAGTACTTACTTATTGGTTTGATGCCCTTTGCGGTCAGTTTACGTCCTGTCTTATTGTGTCTAACTTGCCTACTTTGGATGTACACTTATTTTGTTCTTACGCACTTTGTATTTATTGTTCTGTTAATAAAGAATTTGAAAAAAAATATCCATTTTCTGGAACCCCAACTGAGTTTCAAGGGGTGGCTGAAGAGGAAAGTCCTTTCATGTGATGGCAGAGGTGCTCTTTACACTTCCCACAGATGGACTGATCTTTCTCTCTGAGCAGACTTCCCTTGGTATTTATAAGCCATAACAATAGGATGGTAATATGAACACCAGGGAGTATGCTACCGCAAACACTTAAACCCCTCCTAACCAGAGTGCACCAGCCATTACAGACAGTTACAAGTCAATTACAATACACAATAGCTTATAGACAAAACATCAAGTATAAGGTACAGTGAGATAGCAGCACTTTAGTAGACACCCTCCTACATGTACAGGTATTTATCACTGCTACAAGCATTCAAAAGTAGAATGATATGAAATCATGTAATGTATTTTTCACTGACACAGTCAAGACTGTTGTGCATGTGCATTGTTGTACCTATTAAGCAGGGATACGCAAACTGTGGCCTTCCAGCTGTTGCAAAACTACAAGTCGCATCACACCTTTGCCTCTGGGTTTCATGCTTGCGGCTGTCAGAGTCTTGCTATGCCTCATGGGACATGTAGTTCTGCAACATCTGGAGGGCCACAATTTGCATATCCCTGCTATAAAGCATGCACTATAGCTTTTTTACTCTTAGTGGTTTTACATGGTCACTATAATGTGATCAATGTGCACTTCATGCTATATCATTCCCACATGAAATCCAAATGCAAAATAGCTAAGAGATAAATTATATTGTCAAAAGTATTGGGACACCTTCCTTTACACGCACAATGTCATCCCAGTCTTAAGGGTTCAATATTGAGTTGGCACAATATTGATGCCGCCAGTTAGAGAGAACAGCAAGAAATGAAGTGGAACTCCAGACATTTAAATGGAGGGAAGGAGGAGGAAAGAAGAGCAGCTGGATTTGGTTCCAAGAGGGAGAAGTCCAAATGAGGACAAGTGGGAAGCTATGTACTTAGCTGAAGTATGTTCAGTCAGTGAAGTGTGCGCTGCATGGCAAATCATTTCTTAATACATTTTCTGTGGGTTACGCTGTCACTATTGTGCTCATCACCCCATGCATGGTGTGTGCATAATAAATACTCTGAAAAAGGCTTGAGTTTCTTTAATAAATCAGACTCCATATAAGAAGTCTCAGTTTAATTTCTCTCAGATTTGGTGAAGGCCACATGTGTTCTTTTTATGTTTAAAGTTTTAAAGTTGCGTCTCTGCATATTAGGGTTGAATTGGAAAAATACGAGTACATTTTTACTTAAGCTGGCTATGCATGGATCAAAATTCGACTGCTTCAGCAGGGACAGACTACATTTTCGATCCATATATGGACTATGGGTTGTACGCAAGTTGATCTATGAATTGATTTGTGTATAAGCAGCCTGTCAGGTTTTTTCTGAAGGATTAGCGTCACCGTCTACAGCCAGCAACAGTACTCATTGGGGAATCAAGCAATTTTCTTTCCTTCTGTCCATAATGGAAGGAAAGAAAATTGCATAATCTATGACCTGTCTTAGTCGTTGATGCTTCAACTATCTTATCATGTGCATAGACAATATTTAAATGATGTTCTATAGTATCCAATGTTCTTTGACTTTTATATTTAAAATACTGCCTTTCATCGAAACTGCTATGGTATAGAGATCACGTTAGAGAAACTGTTAAAAGTATCACTTATTTATATAGAAAAATGAAACAATGAGATTTATCAGGTTCTACTCAGAATCATAATTTGTAAAAAGTCTTTCCTAAAAATAGATATATGTTTTATTTAAATATGTAACATTCAAAATGGTAAAAGGGAGTAAAAACATTTTTGTCTAGACATACATACAATTATTTTCCATGATCCTAACACAGATATGTAATCAAGGTGCTCCAATACCAATACCCACCTATACAGTAGCCCTCTTGAGTCCCCGTTCACACTAAGGCGACCTGTGAGGCGACCTGGTCGCCTCACAGGTCGCCGTAGGTCGCCTTCCATAGGGAAGCTGTGGACCCGTTCTAATAGGAGCGACACAAGTCGCTCCGACTTAGAAAAAGGGTCCGGAGCTTCTTTGGGGCGACCCGGAGCGACCGTCATAGACTTCAATGTTATGAAGTCCGTGCCGGCCGCTCCGAGGTCGCGGCGCGCTGCTCGCACCGCGACCTCGGAGGTCGCCCCCCCAAGTCGGATCGCCCCAGTGTGAACGGGGCCTTACTGCATACATCATATACATCATTTTGTTACAAAATCACATGTAGCCCTGTTTGGATGAATAACCACACATCTGCCACGTGTGAGAGACTGCTTGGGTAGGAGCACTGCTGTTTAGGTAAGAATGCTCTTCAGTGACACTGCTAAACAAGACATTTCTATGTTAGAAATACTGCTTATGTTAAAGTGACTGTCCATATTAACGACCATACCGCTTTCAGTAAATTATAAAGCTATCTGTAGACTAATGAAATTTTACCGAAAGTGTTCTTTACTATCATGTTAGATTGGTTGGCATTATGGCCAGGTTAATTAATTTGCCATTTATTTTTATGGGTTACCACTATAGGAGCAGGAATCTTCAGCTGTCATTTACGTTTTCTAATCATAGACTACCATTTGCTGTTAACACAGTGCACAGTTACTACCTTTGTGATTGGATAACATCATGAAGAACAGAACCAAAGGTTTTCCATTCTAAAATATCTTTAATGCATCTTTACATATTAAAGAACAACTGCATCTTCAGGGCTTGCGAACATCGGAATGCATACATTGATACTGCTGTTAGAAGTCATGGGGCCCTGTACAGCCTTTCTGATGGGGCCCCACAACCCCATCTCCACCCCTCCAAGGTGCATCGGAAAAGCAGCACTGACTTTATCCACCTACGCCTCAAAAAATAAAGAGCTGAGGCCAAAAAACGGAAGGTATTTTTGGAAGGAGGTCATCATTGGCAGAATCCATGTTTACTTTAAGGACCTCATTTCAATTAAAATTAATTTCAGAATACAGTCAGCATGCAGAAACCGTTTTCAACATGCTTTAATGCACTGCTGAAAAAGGGCCACACTAATGAACAGGGATTTCCTCACTTTTACACATTTTACCTCCACCAAAAATGCTTGGAAATGTATAAAAAATCTCTTGGGCTTTTCTGCAGCCTTTTGTCACTTGGTTGAGTGCTGTGTTATTTATCATTGATGCAATCTGTGTAGTCATAGGTGCAGTAGGGTTAGAGAAAAACCAGTTCTGGACCCAAAGCATACACTGAAATGTAGGTTTATATTTACATTCAATCAGAAGATAAGGATAATGGGTACAGACAACTAGAGGGATTAGTTACTAGGAAATGTTGGTTCAGTAAGCAAAATAATGTTTAACTGGGATGTTACTTTAAAACCCATTGTATAAGTAACCCAGTAACAGTGGAATTGAACATAAGGATATAAACATAACTTAATCTTTTCTGTGTTTGCACTTGCATTATACCCCTTTTTTAAAGCCCAACTCCGGGAAACTTAAGAAGGATCCCTTGCAGTGAGAAGGGTAATTGCTTGTTTAGGTTTAGGGGACATAGAAAAGAAGATTTAATTGCCCGATTCACTGCCCTTGCACACGGCTAGACCAGTCCCCAAAGTGTTTTTTCCCCCAGGCTCAACAGTCTAAGGTGCTAACATCATCAAAGGCTGAGGAAGAGGAAGATTTCTTGAAATGAGTCCTGTGACCCAGGGTGCTCGAGGGGAAAATCACTCATTCACAACTGTCAACTCATCTGGAGTGATGAAGCTGAGCGGGACCTAGGAAGCATGTGCAATCTCCATCTGCATGTCAGCCACATAGCAGTCCAGGCGCTGTGAGCCACATCCCATCCATCTACTTATCCTGACTGTGGGACTTGGCTTAATGTAGCGAGCATGTGCTCCCTCCCCCCCCCTTTGACTACATGTGATCTCGATGATCACCCTTGTGAGTATATTACTATTATTTTTAACAATGTAAGTAAAGTCTTACTACACTATGGAGTTTGTGCTGTCTCTCCCACTTTGTCATGACATATTCAAGGCCAATACAGGATCCATAGCCCTGGTTTGGCTGTGATGATGCAGAGGGACCACCTTGAAGCATGGGTTTTTGCCACCCCCTCTACTTTCCCTTTACTCTCCCTTTGTCCATTCACAGAATGCAAGATATCATGTGAATAGACAAGGCAATAGGAGGTGAGAGGAGGGGCTGGCAAACAGGATCTCTCTTTATCCATTCACAAAACAGTTCTGACAGTCACAGTGCTGGAAGATGAGCACTGACGTTAGTATCCAACATCAGTGAAACTATTTTTTTTAATCTACGCAGCATCAAGCAGGACATAAGTTTACCATTTTAAGGGGTAACTTGTTTGTACAGAGGAGAATTTAAAACAAAATCCATTTTGGAGTATCCTTTAACTGCTTCCTAACCGTTGTACATTGAAATGATGGACGGCGGGAGCATTTTCATTCTGAAAGGACGTCACCTGCGGGGGCACACAGGGCGTTGATTGGTGGTGCGTTGTGTCGCTCAGATACAGTGCATTACCAATCACAGTAGAGAGTCCATGACGTAGGCTCTTTACCATGTGATCAGCTGTGACCAGCTGATCACAGAGTAAATAGGAAATGCCACTGAGAGCACGTGAGGAGAGCTAGTAAGTGGCATTCCTCAGCAGGGACATCTGCACTGACAATCAGGGCATTGATCATCAGTGCCCTGATAATCAGTGTAGCCCCAACAGTGCCCACCAGTGGTGCCAATCATTGCCCACCAGTGCTGCCAATCAGTGCCCATCAGTGATGTCTGTCAGTTGCCATCAGTCCTGCCTTTCAGTGCCCACCACTGATGTCTGTAAATGCCTCCTCATCAGTGCCACTTCTCTGTGCCATCTATCAGTGCCGCCCATCAGTGCCGCCTATCAGGGCCCATCAGTGCCACCTATCAGTACCCACCAGTGCTGAATATCATTTCCACCTTTCAGTGTCCATCAGTGCTAAATATTAGTGCCCATCAGTGCTGCCTATCAGTTCCAATCAGTGTCACCTATCAGTGCCCATCAGTGTCACCTATCCATGCTGCCTACCTGTGCCCATAAGTCCAGACTATTAGTGCCCATCAGTGCCACCTATCAGTGCCCATCAGTGCCACCTAGCAATTCCCATCGGCATATCATCTCTGCCAACCAGTACCCATCAGTTCTGAATATTAGTGCCTCCTCATCAGTGCCCATCAGTGCCACCTCATTAGTGTCCATCAGTGCAGCCTCATTAGTGCCCATCAGTGCAGCCTCATCAGTGCACATCAGTGAAGGAGAAAAATTACTACAAAATAGAAAATAAAACAGAAACAAAGAAAACATTTTTTTTCAAAATGTTTTGTCTTTTTTTGTTTGTTAAAAAAAATAAAAATAATAAAAACCCAGTGCCAGTGGTGATTGAATACAACCAAAATAAAGCTTGATCTGTTTAAAAAAATACAAACAATTTTGTTTGGGTACAGTGTTGCATGACCGCGCAGTTGTCATTCAAATTGTGACAGCACTAAAAGCTGAAAATTGGTCTCGGCAGGAAGGGGGTGAAAGTGTCCTGTAGGCAAGTGGTTAATGATGTTACAGGTTGTAGGTCACATGAGTCAAACACAATACGGCCCGCCAGACCATTTCATGTGGCCCTGGCAACCGAAGGGAGGTGTAGAAATGAGATATGAACAGCCTGTGAAAGAGAGCTAAACCCTGCACACCCCTAAAGCCTACACAAAGCACACCCCTAAACCCTACACTCTGTATGTAGTGCACTCCTCAACACTGCACTCTGTACGTGTCTCACCCCTGAACTGTGCACTCTGTAAAAAGTGCACCCCTGAACCCTGCGCACTGTGCATATCACACCTCTAAACCCTCACTCTGTATGAAGTACACTCCTCAACACTGCACTCTGTACATATTGCACCCCTGAACTCTGCACACTGTGTATAGCTCACCTTTAAACCCTCACTCTGTATATAGTGCTCTCCCAACACTGGACTGTGTACATAGCGCGCCCCTGAAATTTGCGCTCTGTATGTAGCTCACCCCTGAACTCTGCATTCTGTATGCAGCACATACCTGAACATTGCACTCTGTACATAGTGCCCCCCTGAACCCTGCACACTGTGTATAGCACACCACTAAACCCTACACTCTGTATGTAGTGCACTTCTCAACACTGAACTCTGTACACCCTTGAACTCTGAACTCTGTATATAGTGCACTCCTAAACTCTGTGTTATGTACATAGGGCACCCCTGAAACTTCATTTTCTACATAATGACCCCTGAACCCTGCACTCGGCACGTAGTGCACCCCTGAACTCTACACATAGTGCACTCCAGGTATTTATTTCCCCTTTTAAGATCCTCCCACTGTTAATACAACTTGGCTACACCATTGGATATGGTTCGTGGGGGGGGGGGGGCGGCGTGGTTGAGTTACTGCACTTATTCTCTGAGGAAAAAATGCTCTGCATAAATTTATATAGCCTTATAGATACAACTGTCCCTTTAAGGACAACTATAATGGTGATGTGGCCCGCAATGAAATTGGGTTTGATACCCCTGTTGTAGGTGAGGGTAGCCATGACTGTCACGTCACTATGTGTACAAAGAAGTGATACCTCTGTTGTAACAGATACATGCAATTGAATTGTCAGTTATTTAGACCATCATTAGATCCACTGTGTTTTGCTATGTGTATAATGGAGTATCAATCCACCTATGAAATAAAAGACAAACTTTTCTCCACTTTCTGATTTTTATTGTACAAAATGAAAATCTAATTTCTCATTTATGCATTAGGTAGACATAACATTCTATCCTTCAATTCTTTTTTATAACTAAAGCATTTTTCTGTCAGTTTATTGTTTAAACAAAGTACATCTGCATAGATGACATTTAATTGAGATAGCAATCATTTTACTTCTTTAACAGATAATAGAAATGACAATGCATTTTTCTTAACATAATTGTGCATGGCATACCTTTATTATAGAAGACCCTCAATGTCATCATTCTGTTACTGAAAAGAGAGTGCAGAATTACGATAGAATATTATGCATCTGTAGGTTACTGATTGTATTAAACAAAAAAAAAATTGAAATAAACCTTTCTTCTAAAAACAAACACAATGGCAAATATTCTAATTCTAATGACAAAAAGAAAAAAAAGAAATCCTAATTTGACATTTAACTATTACATTCTAATCAAGAGAAGTGTGATGGAAGCCAAATCTCCTTTTTTGCAAATATTTTGAAGTGAGAAACATTGAAAGTTCATCAGTAAAATATTAAGCTGAGCATGTTTGGTCCTAAAGTGGTTCTAAAGACAGAAGGTTTTATACCATAATGCATTCTATGCATTAAGGTAAAACCCTTCTGGGTGCAGCTCCCAAAATTATTGGTGCTTGTGGCTGATTCATATACCTGTAACAGACAGGTAAATTAATTTGTCAGTGTCTGGTCCTGAGATCAGAGTCTTCATACTGGACACTCCTTTCTCAATGTACTCCATTCGCAGCAAATTCACTTGTCACATTACATTTCCAAGAGCTTTTGTAAAGAGGGTAGGGAGAGTCTGATGGGGGACCTAAAGGCGCTTTCCACTGCATGGAACCTTACCGGTTCGGCACGCTTTTGTGCTTTTCCACTGCGGTACCGCATGGTATAGGGTCGGAACGGTTCGGTACGGTACGGTATAGGTTTGCTTTTCCACTGCATGGAACCGAACGGTACGGTACGGTACGGCTCTGAAAAAACAGTACCTACTCGATTGTGGTTCCAACAGGTACCAAACTGGTACCATATCCCACAATCCTTTGCATGCAGTCACTACTAGCCACTGATTGGTCAGAGAATCACACCCACCCCGTTGTTATCCCACCCACTTAACTTTAGTACTACTTTAGTGGAAAAGCAAACCTATACCATACCGTACCGAACCGTTCCGACACTATACCATGCGGTACCGCAGTGGAAAAGCAAACCGGGCCAAGCAGGGCCGAGTAGAGCCGAGCCGGTACTAGCCAGTACTTGCAGTGGAAAAGTGCCATAAAAGACTAGGTCCACATAAGGTTAGCCTTTCTGTTGATTGAGAGCAAAAGTCAGTAGAATGGATCTATAGCTGATATTCAGTGCAATAAAGGCTTACTAATTGGCCCACTTTAGTGTGCCGTCAATCAAAAATAAGGTGGACATGATAGGAAACCACAATAATACAATGTGTGCTGTGCTATATGAAGCAATAAAAGTGAATCATAAAAAGTTCCAGTGTTGAAACATAAGAAAAATTGTAAACAGCAAAAATGTGAAGTCCAATGATAGGAAACCAGTCTCTCAGCTCCCCAGCAGGCTCTGCCTATCCAGTGACTCAAGTAATTTCCCAAATATGGGCATGTCCCATAATTTCTCATGACTTTGTCATGTTTTTTGGTATTTTGACAAAAAGTGGGCCTTGTATTAACCACTTAAACACTTTAAGACCGGAGGATTTTCCTGCTTTACGTCCAGACCACTTTTTGCGATTCGGCACTGTGCAACTTTAACTGACAATTACGCGGTCATGCAATGCCGTACCCAAACGAAATTTACGTCCTTTTTTTCCCCACAAACAGAGATTTCTTTTGGTGGTATTTGATCACCTCTGCGCTTTTCATTTTTTGCGATATTAATTTAAAAATGCGACAATTTTGAAAAAATAAAAATATTTTTCTACTTTGACAGTTAAAAAATATCCAATATATTCAATTTTTGTCATATATTTAGGCCAAAATGTATTTAGCTACATGTCTTTGACAAAAAAATTCTCAATGAGCGTATTTTTAACCGCTTTAAGACCGGAAGATTTTACCCCATTCCTGACCAGGCCATATTTTGCCATTCGGCACTGCGTTAATTTAACGGACAATTGCGCAGTCGTGCAACGCTGTACCCAAATTACATGTATGTCCTTTTTTTCCCCACAAATAGAGCTTTCTTTTGGTGGAATTTGATCACCTGTGCGATTTTTACTTTTTGCGCTATAAACAAAAAAAGAGCGACAATTTTGAAAAAATAACAATATTTTTCACATTTTTTTTATATGAAATTCCCCCCCCCAAAAAAAAATGTAAAAATCAAAATTTTTTAACATTTTAGGCCAATTTGTTTTCTGCTACATATGTGTGGTAAAAAAAATTGCAATAAGCATATTTTGATTGGTTTGCGCAAAAGTTATCGCAGCTGCTAACTACGGGAAATTTATGTAATTTTTATTGTTTTTTTTTTTAACTAGTAATGACGGCGATCTGACGGCGGTCTGCAATTTGTTTTTTGCAGGACTGCGACATTGCGGCGGACAGATCGGACCCTTGACTGACATTTTTGACACTTTTGGGGGTACCAGTGACATTACTACAGTAATCAGTGCTATAAATATGCACTGTTACTGTAAAAATGACACTGGCACGTAAGGGATTAACTTTTATTGGTGATCAAGGGGTTAATGTATGCCTGGTGCTTACTGAAATGTGTGGGGGGAGGGGGTTGTGTGACACAGGCACAGATCGCAGGTTCAGCTATGCTGAATCCTGTAATCTGTCCCTGCCTGTCACTTAGGAGATCCGCCCGCTTTGTTTACACAAGCGGGCGGATCTCCTCACTTGATCCCCGACGATCGTGGAAGAGCAGCGGTGATCACCGCCGCTCCTCCCCTGGCCTGACTTCAGCTGTGATTGAATACAGCGGGAGCGAGCCTACGGCAGCGCGTGCGTGCCGCCCACAAGGGGAGGAGTCCCGCGACGTAGACCTACGTCGCTGGACGATAACGAACCACTTTGCCGCAGTACGCTCCATGTGAGCGGTCGGCAAGTGGTTAACCCCCGGAGTATTTGGCTGCCCAAAGACCAGGCCCTATTTTGTGATTCGGCACTGCGTGACTTTAACGGACAATTGCGCGGTCGTGCGACGCTGTACCCAAATGAAATTGATGTCCTTTTTTTCCCACAAACAGAGCTTTCTTTTGGTGGTATTTGATCACCTGTACGATTTTTACTTTTTGCGCTATAAACAAAAAAAGAGCGACAATTTTGAAAAAATAACAATATTTTTCACATTTTTTTATATGAAATCCCCCCCCCCCAAAAAAAAAAATGTAAAAATCAACATTTTTTAACATTTTAGGCCAATTTTTTTTTCTGCTACATATGTTTGGTAAAAAAATCGCAATAAGCGTATTTTGATTGGTTTGCGCAAAAGTTATTGAGTTTACTAACTAAGGGAAAGATCTCTGTGATTTTCGGTGTTTTTTTTTTAACGAGTAATGGTGGTGATCTGCGATTTTTTTTGCGGGACTGCGACATTGCGGCGGACAGATCAGACCCTTGACTGACATTTTTGACACTTTTGGGGGTACTAGTGACATTACTACAGTAATCAGTGCTATACATATGCACTGTTACTGTAAAAATGACACTGGCAGGGAAGGGGTTAACTTTATTGGTGATGCAGGGGTTAAGTGTGGCCCTAGGGGCATGCTTTTAACTGTAAAGGGGTGTGGCTAGTGATGTAACCACAGAGACATACGATCCTACATAGCAGGATCGTATGATCTCTGTTCTTACATCAGGGAGAATGACAGGCAGCTTTGTTTACATTAGCCGTCTGCCTTTCTCCCTCTCCACCGGGAGATCGTGAGTGACCGGCAGACATCAGGTCCGCCGGTCACACGTGCGGACATGTTAGGGAACGAGCGGGGGTGGGAGTGCACCTCCGGCGGCGCGCGTTCGCCCCCCTAGAGGCTCTCAGGCTAGCGACATAGTACTACATCAATTTGCCTGTACGGGGCTGACTGCAGCAGTAAATATACTGTGGGCGGTCGGCAAGTGGTTAAAAGATCCCCATCCCAAAATGCTCCTTTAAAGTGAAAAAAAAAAAAAAAAAAACAGTGGGAAAAAAAAGGAAATATACTTATTTTACTCCCATCTTCAGCATTGGACAGGGTAATGTGACCATTTTTCTGGTGAGAAACAGGTGAATACTGAATATCCTAACCTACATCCGGAGCATCTTCTGACAAATTTTAGGACCCTTATCATTATCAGGATTTCATTGGAAGAGTTGTAAATTTACCCTCACTTAGTCCAAAAGCTGGGGTTAGTATAGTAAAGGTAATCATATTTCCTAAATTTCTTTCTAAATGTGCTTTTATTTTCCTCTTAAATGCAGTGATCTGAGATGGGATGGGGCCTGATTTTTTTTAGAAAACCCTACATTTTAGTGATCTTTGTGGTGTACTTTACCGACTTCTCATCCGTGCTATAGCCAAAAGACCACTACAGCCTGGGCTTCCAGTGTCAATGGACACAGATTATCAGTGCAGCCCCATCACTGCCCATCAGTGCTGCCTATAAGTTCCCATCAGTGCAGCCTCATCAGTGCAGCTTAATCAGTTCCTCCTGATCAGTGCCCATTAGTGCCCATCAGTGCAGCTTATCAGTGCCACCTCATCAGTGCAGCCTCTTCAGTACACCTCAGTGCAGCCTCAGCAGTGCCAATCAGTGCAGCCACATCAGCACCCATCAATGCAGCCTAATCACTGCCCATCAGTGCAGCCTCATCAGCACACATCAGTAAAGAAGAAAAGTTACTTAATTGTAAAATTTTATAACAGAAATAAAAAAAAAAAAACATCCCCCCCCCCACATTTTTGGTAATTTTTCGTTTGTCACCAACAATGTGGTGATTAAATACCACCAAAAGAAAACTGTCTCAAAAAAATTCTAAAAAGTTTTTATGGGTACAGTTTTGCATGAGCGCGCAATTGTTATTCAAATTGTGACAGCACTAAAAGCTGATAATTGGCCTGGGCAGGAAGGGGATGAAAGTGCCTGGTACTGAAGTGGGTAAAACTGCTTCATTAAAAAACATTGCCAGCACTTTTGTTTTAAAGGCAAATGTTTCCAACCTAAAAGAGAGAATTCAGAAATTATTTTAATGAATCACACTCCATTTCGCTCCTTTTCAAATGCCTTGTACACAAGAACAGTCTAATGGCATAAATTAGGCCAATCCAGTCTCAAATATCTCAAAAGCAGTCTACACAAAGAACTTTTATAATACATCATTCAGTCCATTTAGATCATTATTGAAGCCTAAAATTAGCAGCAATGAATATAAATGCAAAGACCTCCCTTTAAAAATGCAACAGTATGAGCCCCCAAACAAGTATATATACTCCAAGCTTGAAAAAGAGCCTGTAGATGGGCTCAAACATTGCATTTCTAGATGGAAGTTCATACATTTTAACTAATTGCTACTTTGAATGATGAGCTAAATGGACTAAATGATGTGATATAAAATCTGTTTGAACTGGTGATTATTAAGATATTTAAAAGACAGAATTTGGCATATTCACTATAAAACTAGTAAAGTTAGGTTCATAGATTCTCCTAATGTCACACGAGATTTTTGCTTTAGGATACCTCAGATAATCCCTTGCCAGTGTAATACGTACCTATGTCTCATCACCCTACCATTTTTTTAGTTTAATGGGCATAATTTTCTGAATTGTTTATGTTAGGCTAAAAATTGGAACACTTTCTAAACTTTTTGAATATTAACTGCTTTTGTGAGTTATGGGGGAGGGGACAGCCTTACTTCATACAATTTTTTTTTTTAATTGCTTACTTTTCGTGCCGGTTCACACATGTGCGGCTGCGGCGATCGCATATAATATCGGAGCGCACTGCTCCTTCATTACATGCGATCGGGTGTGTGGTGCGAATTCAGCCATACACTTTGTATGGCTAAATTCGCACTGCACCCGCAGTAAAGTCGCACATGACCCTTTTTTTGAGCCGCATCAGGATCGGATCGCACAGTGGTTCACACTTGTGCGATCCGATCCTGTGCGAACTGTAAGATCGCACTGCGATATGCGATCAAACTGGGGGTGTCGTTAACATTACATTGATACCCCCAGCATATTGCATATGGCAGTGTGAACTGCCAAGGGTGCGTTTGCGATGCGGGAACAGGCTACGAATTCGCAGCCTTCCCGCATCGCATAAGTGTGAACCGAGCCTTAACCTTGTTGAAGTAGTCTTATATAGGGTCAAAATCTTTATTAATATTATTATTCTGCAAAATGTGTATAGTGCCAACTGTTTACACAACACTTTACAAAATGGAGGGAGACAGTACAGTTACAAAACTTTTCAATACAAGGAGGATCAGAGGGCCTGCTAATTAGCGCTTACAAGCTATGATACAAAAGGTAATAACTAGAGAAAGTAAATAACTGATAGAGAAAAAGAAAAGTTCAATCTATAAGTTAGAGACAGGTTAGGCCTCCCTGAAGAGATGAGATTTTAGGGATCGCCTAAAGTGGACAGATTAGGAGATAGTTTGGCAGATTGGGGTAAGGAGTTCTGTAGGAGGCTCTGGAGAAGTCCTTGATATGAGCATAGTAGGAGGTAACAAAAGAGCTGGGGCTGGTGTTTTGAGATGCAATTGTTGATTTGGCTTGGGGCAGTTATGTATATTTTGTAGGTTGTTAGTATTTAGAATTTTATTTGTCAGGTGAGTAAAAGTCAAGAGGAGGATTTGCAGAAAGGGGGAAGCCAGTACTGAAAAGGTAGAAAGGTGGGCGAGTCTGCCTCACGAGGAGAGAGTTGCATTAAGGCCCGTACACACGTAGCGATTGTCGGCCGTAAATATTCGGCCACCGACCGATTGTCTGCTTGTTAGTATGATGCTTCTGACAACCGACAGTGAATTTTCGGCCGAACAGAATCTGGCGTGCAGACTTTAAAAATTTTTTTGGCCGTCACCAGAACGGCCGATTGTTCGCCAGTCAGTACAAAATTCGGCCGACAAACAGCAGATTAGCAAGACTGGGCATGCTCAGAAAAGAAAAAACACACGGAAAGTTAACCATTACATGACATCACTTCTGCAGTCGGCTGTTGTTGGCCGACAAAATTCGTGTGCAGTCTTTAGCACTTTTCAGCTGACAGGACAGCACCGGACAAAAGACGGCCGATCGTTCGGCCGACAATAGCTACGTGTGTACGGGGCTTTAGTCAGACAGCAAGATTTGGACAGTGTATGGGTGTGGAAATGAAAGGAGAGGCTGGAGTCCAGAATTAGATCTCGCACCCTGGTATAAGATGAGGGACTTGATTGTACCATTGATCTTAATAGGGAAGTCAGAAGGGGGTGGGAAATATTATGGGTAAATTAAAGGAAAAATAGGGTTTGGTTGTTGTCAGCACAGAAATGGTATTTGAAAATGTAGGAGGTCATCAGCTGACCCAAGAAGGAACTGTTCTATGGTCAGACTGAACTTTGGCCATATCCTTGAACTTTTGCCAGTTTGGCCGCCTGTTTGTTGGGAACTGAGCATCATATATAGAAAATAACAGCTTCCCACTGTAATTATTTACTAAGGAAGCAGCGGGTGCTGGCATCTGCTGCCTCCATAGAAACTGCCACTGTCTCTGTTATATTGCTTACATGGCTGGGAATCCCCGGCCAGGCAGAAAAGTAGCAAGGAAAGCAAGGGCATTTACTTGGGGGTCTTTATTCCTTTTGTTTTGTTTTTGCGTGAAGTAGCCCCTTAAAATCTATACCAGACTGAAAGGGTCTATTTGTACTTTGGAGGGATGCTACACAATTTTTATTTTGTCACTGGAGCAAAAGTGACATTTACAAAGAAAGAAGATTGAAATTGCCAGCAAATTATATTTTATTCCCGGCTTCTTAAAAAAAAAAAAAAAGCAGGATACTAATTATTTTGGAGGACCTTTGGAGGGGTCTGTGCACCTTTTTTGAAAAAAAATAGAAGCCGTAGGAGAAATGTAATTTGCTGGTAGTTTTATATCATTTTTCTTTGCAACTGTCAGAGCTTTAAAAATCCCTGCTCATGGCCAATAGATTTTTCTTTTTTTTTTTTTTTTTTTTGAAACGCTACCAATCACTAACTAATTTACACCATGCTGAGTGTAAGATTTTCAATAATAAGTACATGTTGCATAAATTGTAAAATTATGTAATTGCCTTATAACCTTCCTTTCTTGCCACTACACTTGAATAATAAATAAAGAAATTTTATTCATAAGAAGGAATAACAATGGCTACATCCATTGTTACATTACATTTTTACCACTCGACCCAATTATAATAATTGCATGTAGTGGATAAAAATTTGAAAAGGGCATTGTTGCAGAAGGGCAGATTGTGGTATTTTCTGATCCTCTATTGATCGAGGCCATGGAAAGTATGACCTGCCACTAGAGCAGAGTTAAAATAGAGAAGCTCTTTTAGTAGTAGTAAAGTGATATTTTTTGCTTTTGATCCTTGTTACTGCCCTATAGGCTATATTGGTGTTTTAAAAATCAAAAAATCATTAATTGTGATTGTTATGCTGCTATTTATGTTGTATTTGGACAAACACACCTATCTATACTGTCAAAAGAAAAACTAACTACGTACCCATAATCTTCATTCATATCCATACTCTTCATTCATCATTACTTTACACTCCTATATATATTTTAAAGATATTGAGGTGGTGATTTTGAAATCATTAAATTAATGGTCTGAGGTACTGTGGCAATATATATATATATATATATATATATATATATATATATATATATATATACTGTATATACACTATATGTGTGTATATATATACTCTCTCTCTCTCTCTCTCTCTCTCTCTCTCTCTATATATATATATACATACATATATATATTGCCACAGTACCTCAGACCATTCATTTAATGATTTCAAAATCACCAGAAGAAGTTATCCTCAATATCTTTATGTCTTTCAAATATATATAGGAGTGTAAAGTAATGATGAATGAAGAGTATGGATATGGATGAAGATTATGGATATGTAGTTCGTTTTTCTTTATATATATATATATATATATATATATATATATATATATTATACCTAATATTTATAATTAAAAAAAAACTGTATAGGTTTGTGTTGGAAATTTTAGGTTTTTAAAATCTGCCATTGTGTTTTTTTCCTTAATAAAATGTAAACTCTAAATACAAGAAGAAACATTCATAAAGACAGTATTTAACAAAAAGTATCTTCCAATCTGCAAAAGAGTTGTATTTTTTTGTACACAGGTTATTATGGAAGCTAAAATAAAGCGCTCTGCATATAAATCTTATCCGCACCAGCACAAAACCACATAATTATTTCACGGTTAGTTGGTCGGTAACAAACAATTTTTGTATCTCTTGTATCATTATCCCTGGAGTTTTTGAGCATTAACAGTAAGTGGTGGCTGCTGGGATAGTTTGCATTGCATGATCTTTAGAAAAGCAAAATGTGTGTCCATAAACTGGGAATTATTAGACACAGAGCAGTGTACTTTGCTGATTGGTGTTATCAGTTTTTCTGCCAAAAATACAGTATAAGTAACCATTGCTATCTCTGCATCGTAACATCTGACAACTCCAGTAAAAGCTTAACTTCAGCCTATGTGCCAAATAATTTGTACTGTAAATCTGTTAATACACCCTTGACAGCACAATCAGAAGGGTGACACCATTCTTCTTTGTTAAAGGCTAGGAATGCAGTGGTGTCACTTTTTTATTTCTTTTAGAGGATGACGGTAGGCTGATTTCAAAACAGAATCCATATACTTATGCTAGCTATACCGTATGTAAAAAATACCTGAATCACTAGATAGACCTACTGGCTTTTAGGCGGTGTGTGCCCAGGCCCCCTTTTACCTTCATTTGATTTCTACCTAAACTGTTGCATGCTGCTTTCCAACTACCTGGGGCCTCACATCTTTATATGCAAAAATGGTAAATGATATTCCAACACTCCATTAATACACCTCGTTGGAATAAAATGTGGAAATTGGTAGCTAGGTCTTCCCAATGTGTGTTCTATAAGGACAATATTTATAACATTTTTATGGTTTGGTATTGGACCCCTGAGGTGCTCCATTCTTTTAGTTCTGAAATATCTGGGAATGTTGGAGATGTAAGTCAGAAGTGGGCATGCTAGTTCACATCTTTTTGGAGCTGCTCCACAATGAGTCCCTTTTGGAAAGCAGTACTGGAGCTTTTAAAACAGCTCTATAGGATCCTAATCCTTTAAGACCCCTTTACTGTTTGTTGGACCTATCCGTCCCTGGCCTTTCAAAATTCTCTAATCAATAAGTTGTACACATCTTAACTGTGGCGAGAAGGTTTATCTCTCTTAACTGAGGATTCTTCACATCCCCCCATCTAGAACCCAACTTCCGAACACCATTGCAGAAATGAAATGAATGGAGCACCTTACTGCCCTCCAGCAACCAAATATAGGTAACTTCAATCAAATATGGAACCCATGGGACATGTTTATGTCAAGATAAGAATCTTAATGCATTACTCCTCTATTATTCCTACTGTCCTAACAAGAGTCAAGAGTGGAAAACCTATATTTGCTATCTCACTCATGTGAATATATTTTTATGTTGGGTAACATTCAATTTCTGTCCCTAACAATTTTTTTTAGGATCTGCTGTTTCTTGAATGTATGCTTGTTCTTTTATAAAAATATTTTTGGCTGTACCCCAGCTGTATTCTTGGGTTAACATATGTTTTTACCCCATATGATATCTATGGTATTATAACTATGTTATGATAACTTTTTCAGTTCCTAAGCCACATCTACATGGCTTTCCTGCACATTTTTTTTCTTTTTACTATATAGTATGTAATAGCCAATTAATGGCTCTATGTAGATATTTGACTGCTACATGTTTTTATTGTATACCTGTACTGTTTACCTCCCATTGATGCCTTGTTCTATTGTCAAAACCTCTTTAAAAACACAATTTAAAAAAATGATACCTAAACCAACATGCAAGGACCATATGCACAGCTTACAGTAGCATGCATGAAGTCATAATGCATGTAGGGAAAATTGTAAGCAGATATGGTTAACTAATCCTCAAGCAGCTAATGAAAGAAAATTCCAAAGTAATAAATAATAAAGTAATAAATATTATATAAATAAAAATAATAATAATAATAATTTAAATGTGTATATATATATATATATATATATATATATATACAATATATATATATATATATACAGTGCATTGCAAAAGTATTCGGCCCCCTTGAACTTTTCGACCTTTTGCCACATTTCAGGCTTCAAACATAAAGATATAAAACTGTAATTTTTTGTGAAGAATCAACAACAAGTGGGACACAATGATGAAGTGGAACGAAATTTATTGGATATTTCAAACTTTTTTAACAAATAAAAAACTGAAAAATTGGACGTGCAAAATTATTCAGCCAGCTTAAGTTAATACTTTGTAGCGCCACCTTTTGCTGCGATTACAGCTGTAAATCGCTTGGGGTATGTCTTTATCAGTTTTGCACAGCGAGAGACTGAAATTCTTGCCCATTCCTCCTTGCAAAACAGCTCTAGCTCAGTGAGGTTGGATAGAGAGCGTTTGTGAACAGCAGTTTTTGGTTCTTTCCACAGATTCTCGATTGGATTCAGATCTGGACTTTGACTTGGCCATTCTAACACCTGGATATGTTTATTTGTGAACCATTCCATTGTAGATTTTGCTTTATGTTTTTGGATCATCGTCTTGTTGGAAGACAAATCTCCGTCCCAGTCTCAGGTCTTTTACAGACTCCATCAGGTTTTCTTACATAATGGTCCTGTATTTGGCTCCATCCATCTTCCCATCAATTTTAACCATCTTCCATGTCCCTGCTGAAGCAAAGCAGGCCAAAACCATGATGCTGCCAAAACCATGTTTGACAGTGGGGATGGTGTGTTCAGGGTGATGAGCCGTGTTGCTTTTACGCCAAACATAACGTTTTGCATTGTTGCCCAAAAATTTGATTTTGGTTTCATCTGACCAGAGCACCTTCTTCCACATGTTTGGTGTGTCTCCCAGGTGGCTTGTGGCAAACTTTAAATTACACTTTTTATGGATATCTTTAAGAAATGGCTTTCTTCTTGCCACTCTTCCATAAAGGCCAGATTTGTGCAGTATATGACTGATTGTTGTCCTATGGACAGAGTCTCCCACCTCAGCTGTAGATCTCTGCAGTTCATCCAGAGTGATCATGGGCCTCTTGGCTGCATCTCTGATCAGTCTTCTCCTTGTATGAGCTGAAAGTTTAGAGGAACGGCCAGGTCTTCGTAGATTTGCAGTGGTCTGATACTTCTTTCATTTCAATATTATCGCTTGCACAGTGCTCCTTGGGATGTTTAAAGCTTGGGAAATCTTTTTGTATCCAAATCCGGCTTTAAACTTCTCCGCAACAGTATCTCGGACATGCCTGGTGTAGGTGCATTTATACGGAGACTTGATTACACACAGGTGGATTCTATTTATCATCATTAGTCATTTAGGTCAACATTGGATCATTCAGAGATCCTCACTGAACTTCTGGAGAGAGTTTACTGCACTGAAAGTAAAGGGACTGAATAATTTTACTATACAGTACATTGCAAAGGTGGAAAATTTTGGGGAGACACCCATGTCCCTGAAGTGTCTCTACAAAGCCTGCGAGTAATAGCTTTTTATAATTTATTGCATAATGTAGATGTAGCAAATATTTTGGCACTGACAGTGCATATTCACATATTGAATTAAACACTTTAGAAAGTGCAGACTTTGTATGAATTTTAATTTTTATAAACAATAGGCAAGAACGGCAAATAAACTACTGTGTTTTGCAAATGTGAAGTACGAATAATGAAAGCCGCTGAAAAGTCTAGCAAAGCAAAAAAAACAATAAAATTGAGACGTGAGCTCTATTTAACAAAATGAAAAATGGCTTTAATCTATTAAAATACAAAGCAGCACTTTTTCTTTTATTACACATTTTTTTTTATAATAAAATAAATAAAGATGTTCAGGAACAATATGCTAGATATAGGTTAGTTGCTTCTGCTTAAAATGGATTGCTCAATTTTCAGTGTCCTGAACTGCTACCCTGAAATAAGTATAGAGATTAGAATTTCTAACTTTTCTTTCACTTTTTGAGATACTTGTTCCAGGTTAATGACTCAGAAAATATTGAACCAACGGGTAAGCATAACAGCCAGGAAAGGGGAACAATAATGGCAATCTCTTGAATTCTTTCATGACTTATTTTCTGTACAGTAGACCTGTGGTCAGGCTATGTATTTACATGTACTTTACAAGCAGTAAATGAATTTAAACACCCCCTCTGACTTCTGTAGCTCCAGGCTAGAAATGTTGCAATTGTTCAGTTCATTTTGATTCTCTCTGCCAGCAGCTTGCCAGCCTTCTAATCTCTTAGGCCCAGTTCACACCTAAACAATTTTCTGCTTGAAGCTTGTAGCTCTAAAACGCTCAACAAGCCGAATCACATTAATTTCTTTTTTTTTTAATTGCAATATATTTTTATTGCAAATGCATAAAAAAGGTTACAAAAAATACGCCAACCGGCGTGATAAGTAAACAAAGTAGACAAGTCAATCTGTGAGTTATACAAAGACAGCAGATTATAACCTCTAGCAGCACACATTTCTACCAATAAGGCACCAATTGGTTGTTTCATTGAAAATTTTGTTATAATTGTCGTTGTAAATGCAATAAAGAGAACAAAAGGAAAGAAAAGAAAATGAATACAACAAAACATAGCCAGGCATAAAGCCAATACAGTCTTGGGGTTACTAAGGCCCCTTTCACACTTGTGTGACCTAAAAGTGATTTTGCCATGTTTTTTTTTGCCGCGATTTTGACTGGACTGTAAGCAATGTCTGTGTAATCTTGATGCCCTGTTCACACCTGAGCATTTTTCAGCTCATAAAACGCTCATCTCTTAAGTTACAAAATGCCCAAAAATCCCATTCATCTCAATGGCTCCTGTTCATATATGAGCTTTTTGTTGCCTAAGGCAAAATGCCTGAAGCTCAAAAAAGTACATGAGCTTCTTTTTTGCTCAGATGTCAATACCTGCATCCAAAGGCCTGCAAAAAATGTCCTAAAAATGCCTGAAAAAATGCCTGAAAACAATACGCCCAGGTGTAAATGGAGCCTGAGGTCTATGGACCTCAAAATGCATCAAAGTCGGACCAAAGTAGTGCAGGGACTACTTTGAAGTGGCTGCAACTTGAAGTCACACAGATATGAACGTTACTCATTAGAAATCATGGAGTACAACTTGTCATGTGACTTTGCAGTCCCAAGTTGCAGGAAAAGTCGCACAAGTGTGAAAGGGGCCTAAGCCCACCTTCACATTGGTCTGTTTTGACATGCAATTTTACATGTCAAATCAGAGCCTATTGCCAGCAATGGCACTGTCTGAATTGGTGCAATGCCGACTTTGCAGCGCCGCACTGATTCCCAAATGTAATTTTTGTGTTACTTTTGGCGACTACGGGGTTGATTTCAACAGACATCTGTGCAGATTTCTGTAAAATTGCCCCCGAAATCGGACTGAAAATGTTGGTTTGAAATCGTGTGAGTTCAGCTGAACTCACATAATTTTAAACCGGCCTTAGTGTGATCCACAGATGGAATAGAAAACCAGTAAGCTTTATTTAGATGAGCACACTACGGGAGTAAGAAAGTCTAATTTTTTTGATTAAATGCCATAGTCTTAAACATATCAAGGCTTTCTTGCTGCTGTGCTATTACTATTACTATTACTATTACTATTACTAGCGAAATCAACAGGCATGTACAAAATACATTTGTGTGACTCAGGGTGTGCTTGCCACCATCCTTTTAACCTAAATCTAAACAACCAAAACGGCTCTTGTTAGGACTTTGAAGGCAACTTTAGATCAAAGTAGTAAATTTAAAATAATTACATTTATTATTTCAGTTTAAAAGTTTTTCACATGTGTTTACATCATACATAACATACTACATAAAAAGAGAAATACAAAGTTGTATTGCAACATAATGCTTTACATATCTGAATGGTATCTCCCATAGCTGATAGTTGGTTTGCAGCCGTCAAGCTTGTTTGTTGACCTACTCAGCCTGGGGACTTGCCTTCAAAGTCCTAAGAGGGGTTTTGGTTGTTTGGAGTTTAATCAACAGGCATGTGGCATTGAAATAAATGTGAAGCTAACTGTGCATCATTTAATCAGCAACATATGCAGCCTTTACTAACATTGTTAAAGTTGTGTATCTTCCTAAAGATACACTTTAAATTCACTGACATTTTTTTTTATGTAAAATAACCACAGTTCTCCAGGTAACCATAGGCTGGTATTTGTCCAGGCTTTAGATTACACAAAGTGATATGATGAGGTCTTTGGCCCATCATTCTCTCCCTCCTTAGTATCTCCTTTCTTACATTTCCACTGGCTTTCTTTGGCTGCATTCTATAATGAGACATTGACCCAGAGCAAGCATGCAAGTCAAAATCCCTAATCTGCATACACATTGTGAGCTTTTGGATGCAAGAGAATCAGTATTTTCAGAAGATGAAGTCATCAAAGGCCACTTCCATACTTTTTCACTGCTGGTTTTTCTAGTTAATTACCTTTAACATATACAGTCAGTCTCTCTCTATTTCCCTTTATATCTGCACTGCTCAAATTAAAGGAACACTTTGAAAATACATCGAATCTCAATGGGAAAAAAAATATCATGCTGGGTATCTATACTGATATAGACTGGGTGATGTGTTAGGAGCAAAAGGATGTCACATCGTTTGATGGAAATGAAAATTATCAACATACAGAGGGCTAAATTCAAAGACTCCCCCAAAATTAAAATGAAAAAATGATGCAGCAAGCTAGTCCATTTTGCTAAAAGCAACTCAAAATGGTATTCAGTAGTTTGTATGGCCCCCACGTGCTTGTTTGCATGCCTGACAACATCGTCGCATGCTCCAAATGAGATGAAGGGTGTTGTCTTGGGGAATTTCCTACCAGATCTTAACCAGAGCATCACTGAGCTCCTGAACAGACTGAGGTGCAACCTGGTGATGTCGGATGGACCGAAATTTAATGTCCCAGAGGTGTTCTATCGGATTTAGGTCAGACGAGCGTGGGGGCTATTCAATGGAATCAATTTCTTTATCCTCCAGCAACTGGCTGCATACTCTCGCCACATGAGACTAGGCATTATCATGCACCTGGAGGAACCCACTGTACCAGCATAGGGTCTAACAATGGGTCCAAAAATGTAATCCCGCTAACTGATGGCAGTCAGGGTACCATTGTCTATCCCGTAGAGGTCTGTGCGTCCCTCCATGGATATGCCTCCCCAGACCCTCACTGACTCACCACCAAACCCGCCATGCTGAATGATGTGACAGGCAGCATAACATTCTCCATGGCTTCTCCAGACATTTTCATGTCTGTCACATGTGCTCAAGGTAAACCTGCCTTCATCTGTGAAAAGCACAGGGCGCCAGTGGCAGACCCACCAATTCTGGTGTTTAATGGCAAATTCCAATTAAGCTCCAAGGTGCCGGGCAGTGAGCACAGGGCCCCACTAGAGAACATTGGGCCTTCAGGCCACACTCATGAAGTCTGTTTATGATTTTTTGGTCAGAGACATTTACACCAGTGGCCTGCTGGAGGTCATTTTGTAGGGCTCTGACAGTGCTTATTCTGTTCCTGCTTGCACAAAGAAGCAGCTACCGGTCCTGCTGATGGTTTAAGGACCTTCTATGGCCCTGTCCAGCTCTCCTACAGTAACTTCCTGTCTCCTGAAATCTCCTCAATGCTTTTGAGACTGTGCTAGGAGACCCAGCAAACCTTCTGGCCATAGCACATATTGATGTGCCATCCTGAAGGAGTTGGCCCGCCTGTGCAACCTCTATAGGGTTCAGGTATTGCCTCATGCCACCAGTAGTGACACCGACCCTAGCCAAATGCAAAACTAGTGAAAAATAGTCAGAAAAGATGAGTAGGGAAAAAACATTTTAGTGGCCTCTACCTGTTTGGGGGGTTGTCTCATTGTTGCCCGTCTAGAGCACCTGTTGTTAATGTCATTAAAACCAAAGCAGCTGAGACTGATTATATAATTGCAACTGATGAAGAAGCGGATGGCTCACAACTGTTGTGCGGCTTATAAAGACTGATGCACTGACAAACAGATACAGATTTTAATTTTGAACAAGATATATATATATATATATATATATATATATATATATATATATATATCCTGTATATATAGTATATGCTTTCACTCTTCAATCTTCTAACATCTCTGCATCCAAATTCTAAAATGAAGCAACAGTCTTCTGTTTGTTGGCTGTCAATTCCTATTCTTCATTTGGTAAGCTAAATAAATATGGAACCCCTTGGCACCTCTTCTCCTCATATCTTTAATAAAAAAAATATTTAAATCAGTATGAATGCATGATGTCATTCAGCCTAGAATATGTACAGAAAAGCTAATTAGCACCTGTTGTACAATGTATCAAGCAGCATGGCTCTTTTTATGGAAAGTGCAACCACTCTGAAACACACTGTAGTGTTGGTGTTACATTCTAAGGCTTTGGGATTCAATAGCTGTGTTATTGTTTGTCAAAATAAGTATTTCTCTTGAAACCTTCAAAGTAAAGTTTCCCTGCTGTTTCTTATTAACTTGTATTCAGTTTTTGTCAGTGTTATTCTTGCAATGAAACCATATATATAACACAACGCACAAAGCAAGGAGCCAAACATAAAATCATATATTATCCATTAAACTAGTGGCATATTAGCCCTTTTTTCTCCAACTGTAACAACTGTAACAAAAGAGACTTGCTTCTGACACTTTACTTTTTGTGTAAATATAGAGCTATGTGATTGATATACGGATACAGTAGGAAATAATGATATGAATTATTAACACTGAACAGTTTATTAAGGTTTTATCAAAATGCCTCGTCTTGCATTAAAAGTCTGAATAACTAGAAATTATTTATTTTTTTTAATTTGTTTGTAAAATGGCTGATATGCACATATTTAGTCTAATATCCTTTAAACGTAAAATAAGGTGACCTGTTACTTTCCTTTTCATTCTCTATATTTAAACAGGAAAGATATTTGAATTTTCTTACAATACTGGTGTGAGAAGCCCTTATTATTGGGTGAGATGGGCTCAAAGGTTTGAATACAGTTTTATTAGTAGTCATGACACCTTGTTTAAATTAGCAAATAGGAATGTGCAAAGTACCCATAGCACCTGTCAAAAGTGATCTTACTCACCTGAATGCACTAAATGCTAAAGGTAGAATTATGTTTTTGCTGCTAAAAGAATAAATATGCTTCTTTGTCATATTTGTTTGTTAAACTATGGGTTAGGACCCAAACTGGATCATAGTTGTGTTTGTGATGGGTCACCACATGTTTTAAATCATAAAATACCACAATCTAGGGCGTAGCTTATAAATAATGCAATTAATGTTTCACAAAGAATATCTGTTAACTAAAGACATATTCAAACCAAAAAATAATCTGCACTTCCCAATTAAGCCTGATACTCAAAGATGCTGCTACTTGTGTAAGCCAGAATACAAAATGTATAAACAATTTCTAAAAAAACAAGTTTACATCCCTCTTACTCAAATGATAATATGTAACAAAAATAACCGCGCTAAACACAGAAAAGGTGAAAAATTTAAAAATTAATTCAATTGAATTAAAGCTGCAGCTACAGTGGGAAACACCAAGTAACGATAATAGAAATAAAGCTGCACTAAAAGTGATGTGTGTAATTACAACAAATATACCTCATAGGTAGCAGTGAGCTATCAAACAAAATTAGGAGTGAAAATACAAAAATATATGTGCAATCAAACAAATGAAGGGGTCACCCCCTAACCACAATATAAATAATAACTCCAAACAGAAGTAGAAAATTTGAGTAAAGAGTCCAGTTGAAGAAATAAAGAGTCCAAATAATGTGTATATTGTGCAAAGAAACAGAATCCTCCACCGCTAAAGTGAACTCTTGCTCCACTGTGTTAGGGTGCCAAAATCACACTATTGCGCTTACCAGATGGAAGCTGTAGTCAGGCATTGGATATAAACCATACGAGATATGAATTCAGTCAGCTCCACCAGAACCCTTGATAACTCCACTCCAGGTCCGTTAGATGGTATGCACAAAGGTATAGAGAACCCGGGCAATCCACACTCATATATAAAACCAAACAGTGCTTGTAATCGGCGGTATCTGAAGAACACAGCTGCCCGACTTCCGGGTATCACGTGGTGACGTCAGCAAGCCTTCCCGACATGTTCCCAGGAAGATTTCACCTATGACGAAATGCGCTGGGAAGGCGTGCTGACATCAACACGTGATACCCGGAAGTGGGGCGGTTGTGTTCTTCGGATCCCACCGATTACAAGCGCTCTTTGGTTTTATATATGAGTGTGGATTGCCCGGGTTCTCTATACCTTTGTGCATACCATCTAGCGGACCTGGAGTGGAGTTCTCAAGGGTTCTGGTGGAGCTGACTGGATGCATATCTCATATGGTTTATATCCAATGCCTGATTACAGCTTCTATCTGGTAAGCGCAACAGCGTGATTTTGGCACCCTAACACAGTGGAGCAAGAGTTCACTTTAGCGGTGGAGGATTCTGTTTCTTTGCACAATATACACATTATTTGGACTCTTTATTTCTTCAACTGGACTCTTCACTCAAATTTTCTACTTCTGTTTGGAGTTATTATTTATATTGTGGTTAGGGGGTGACCCCTTCATTTGTTTGATTGCACATATATTTTTGTATTTTCACTCCTAATTTTGTTTTATAGCTCACTGCTACCTATGAGGTATATTTGTTGTAATTACACACATCACTTTTAGTGCAGCTTTATTTCTATTAAAATGATAATATGTACTATAAGTTATATCGCCACAGAAAAAAAAAACAAAAAAAACATAGTATTAAACAGCATAAAAAATGTAAAAATTCAGTCCCAAAATATTTAATCCAAGGTCACAGAAAGTGTCCAATTACTTGATCCGTGTCACAAACAAACAACACTGTGTGCACTAGTGCTCTGTGAAAGGAGGCCATCCCCATATTTACCCACGCCTTTTACCAGAAGGGTATGATCTCAAATTATAGAGATCGAATTCACTCCAAGAAAGCTCCATCCATCAAAGATATTCTGCTCTTTGGTCTCTTTAAGAGCAATCCTTCTGTGTACAATCTCAGCTCAGTTGATACAAAATATCCCTGGCTGCCAGCTGGATTTATACGAGACTTGCTGCTATTAGGTCTCCCATGGGTTCATAGATATAAATGTAAGATGGAAGAGACTTCATAGTGTCAACCATTTATTTAAAAAAATATCATTGCACTTACATGTAAAAAATGAATTAAAAGCACTACAAACAACTAGCACATACGCAGACCTTGCCAGTAGACTCGTGCATGGTGAACCCACAAATGAGGCTCCACCCAATGTGTTTTCACGTAACAGGCATCTACTGGGAATGAAGAAAAAGTAATTTGGCCCACTACATTACCACATCTCTCAAAATCTGCAAAAAAAAAATAAAAACATATTATGTTTGACAGCACAGAATATCTGTTAACTAAAGGCATATCCAAACCAAAAAATAATCTGTACTTCCCAATTAAACCCAATACTGAAAGATGCTGCTACATGTGTAAGCCAGAATACAAAACAGCACAGACACATATGGGAACAATTGCACACATGTAAAGTTGTCAATACATGGCTCTGTTTTTTCTTCATTTTAGCTTCGTCTAATGGGCTAAACAATAAAAACTCAACTGATTCCTCTATCCACACATTCGAGGTGGATGTGGGAATCCTCCCTGGTGTGTCATTGTATCCCCTGAATCATTAGATTTGACTTCTCATGAAAGGGAACTGCAATAGATGGATTGAAATAGAGCCGGTCCCTGCTGAATTGGATGAATTTCAAACCAACTATTAAGGAATTACACAGACAAAGCTTTAAGGTAAAGAGATCTAATTGAAAGTTAAAAAAAAAAAAAAAAAAAAAATATATATATATATATATATATATATATATATATATAATGAAGAATTAATTTATTTTGGCTTTACTAAAGCTTGTTTGACCAATTTTGTTTTGTATTTGGTTGTCTAACATCTTGGTAAGAGTTCTAAGAATTCTCTTTTTGGGTCTCTTAGTACATTTTCCCATATGGGGCCTCTGAATAAAAATTGTAACACCCCCTGGTCTATGTTATTATTTAAAGGTTTTTTGATGTGGCATCAATAATGTAACATTTCTTTCTATGTTCCTCAATGTTTTCAACAGTTCTTCCTACCAAGAAAGAGAAGGAAAGACTGCTTTTATTTTTACCATCCTCCATATTATAGCATTTGCCATTATAAAGGAGGTAGTGGCCTGGTCATAGTGGAGGAGAATAGAAAGACCTAAATGTAGGATATGTTGTAGTGCATGCTAAAAGGGAATCTAGGCTGTATAACTGGACATTTTCTATATTCAATAACCTGCCTCACTGATTACTTTTAACAAATGATTGAAAAAACATCTATTGTGTTTAAGCAAAAGAAAACAACGAATAATTAAAATACTTTACATTCAAATACCTGAATGATCAGGGCCCAAAATCCACAACTGAGCCATGGGAAGGCAAAAAAAACCCTATAAGAAAAAAAAGTCCCACATATCAGCCAACAAAACAAACAGTGCCAGTCAACTGCTTTTATATATCTGACTTGTCAGCTTGTGATTGCGGACTACTGTCAATGACATCTGCATAAGCCAGGCTTGAGAAAAGGGAAAATTACATGCTGCAGGCAGAGTCATTTAATAGCCAGTCTGGCACAAATCATTGCTTTATAGTATTAATGGAAGAAATATTACATGTAATCATGATTTACAAGGTGTCATTATGCAGTTCTGATTTTAGACAATGCTGTTGTTGTAAAGCCGAGAATAACTGTCTTGTGTTAAAATCAGTGAACCTTGAGGAACAGTAAATGTAATGAGGCTTTGATCATGATCAAGGATGAATAGGAATTCTAGAGAACACAGTACCAGTAGTAGCCTTAATATTTATAGCCACATGGAATAAAAAAAAGACAAAAGTCAGTTAAAAAAACAATTAGCACATTCCCATCTTCATTGATATAATGTTTGTTAACTTATTATAACCAATAATTCCTCATGATATATTATTGTATGTAAACAGTTCAGGTCGTTCTGCAATCTGCTTAATTTACTGTATTGTAGTGTGTGCAGCCAATAAAGTATGCTAAGCATGGTGTGCTTTGGATCTTAATCTGGTAATGACATAGGATTTATCATGTGTATCCTAGATTCCTTTCCTAATGTGCTTAATTAGCCAGTTACATTTGAAGTACCTTTTTTTAGGGCTTCTTAAGGAGACTACATATAGGGAAGAAACATTATTTTTTTTGCTTTTATATTAAAAACCCTTACTATTGACTCTATTTACACTGTGGTGAACACCTTGTTGTGCCTAACTAGCTCTAATTTAATTTGTCCTCTCCTTGTTTTTTTTGTCAAATATATCAACTTTCTAAAGTACTTTTGTGTTTTCATTATTTTATATGCTCTTTGTTTTTTAGTGAAACTTAAAGTAATTGTAAAGTCTCCTTTTTTTTCTATTAAAATAACAGACATGTTATACTTACTTACTCTGTGCAGTGGTTTTTCTCAGGTCCCTGGCTGGAGCTCCTCACCCCTCCCTCTTATTGAGTGCCCCCACATGAAGCAGCTTGCTATGGGGGCACCCGAGCCGATCTGCAGCTCTATATATCCACTCAGACATTGAGCTGCTGTTTGGCCCTGCCCTTCTCTCTCCTGATTGGCTAACTGAGTTTGACAGCAGCGGTAGCCAATGGCACCGCTTCTGTGTGTTAGCCAATCAAGAGAGAGAGAGTCCCTGATGGGTGAGGCACTCATGGGCATCACTGGATAGAGAAAGGGCTCAAGTAAGTATTAGGAGGTGCTGCTGCACACAGAAGGCTCCTTGTCTTAAGATAAAAAAAAAAAAACCTCCTGACTTGAAGTGGATGTAAACCCCATTCATAAAATTTGACCTGGGCACATCTATCTGTGGTGTTAACTTATCTCTCTCCAAAGCCCTAAGTCCCATAGCTTTGATCTGTTATCAACATGATCACTTCTGAAAAGTTCTCCGTCAACTGAGATAAAACCAGGCTGAATTGTGTGTCGGGTGGGTGCTATAAATAGATTAGCAGACAGCTGTTCTATTCACAGCACAGCTTTTCATGTTTCTGCCTATGTGGAGAGGGGGTGTGCCTTTCCTCCAATCAGCTGTCTTAGTATATGGCCAAACTTCCCTCCCACTGGTGGATCAGGAAGAGAAATTTCTAACAGGACATGCATTTTCTAAACAGTCTAGAAAGCTGAAGACAGCACATACGCAAGTAAAACTTATGCAGGGAGATTTGTTTCATCTCTGTGTCATATGAGGCTGTTCACTACACAGGGTATATGGGTGGGTTTACATCCACTTTAACAACCCCTTTAAAAAAACATGCATGCACAATTTAGTAGTAGAGTAAACACCTTAACTTAATTTGGAAATAACTTGGCCATGCTTTGCAATGACAGCATACCTTTGGTGTATTTGAGACAAACTGCTGAGTAAATGAGTACGTTATACCTAAAATAACTTTTGTTTAAAAATGAATGGTTGTCACATTGGAATAAAAGCATACTTTTTACTACTTGCCTTTAAAATATATAGAACATTGAATATCTCTTGGAAGAAAATGCAACCAAAATATACCGTTGTTGTCTCCCCAAAAGTTAATATTCTGTATATGTCTCACTTTTCTATGATTAAAAAAAACAAATTGATAACTGAATAAATAAGCCTATAACTGGAATTTGGTAATGGCTAGCTCTGTCACTCACCGCCTTTTAAAACATTAAAGAATATTTGGAGCCAAAACTCCACCACTCCCCCTTCATGGAGGTAAAATTGGATAAAACTTTAGGGTAAAAACAAGATAAAACTTGGATACTGAACATCAATTGCTTTCAAGTTATTCCTCCATATGGAGTGTCCATTCAGGTTTAATCCTGTGTTGAGCTGTGATGAATGAGTGGTGTTGCCAAGAAACACAATGGATGCTTTTGTATGAATTTGCCTACCAATAATTAGAATTATCTTTGTTTGGTTTAGATCTAGCACAACTTTCTGCATTTCTATGGTTTCAGTTCCCCTCATTTCCTGTCCTGCTGTCAAGGATTTTACCAGGCAGGAAATAAGGGAAAATCTGCAAAATGGACAGTAATAAAGAAGCCGAGGGGTTCTCTCCCGTAGTTATTAAACCTGTTGGGTTTTTTTTCCAATAAAAGGCTTTTATTGAGAATTAAATGAAAAAAAAAAAAAAAAAAAACAGTGTAAACATGTACAATGAAATGCAAACATAAACATTTAACAAATAAAAAAAAAAAGAAAAAGGTGCAACATGAGGCTAAAGAATCAATATTCTTTAGGAAATTTGCATACATATCAAGTGTATATACCAAATATGAGATAAGACAACCAAGTAAAACTCCATCAATGTAGCAAAGGTAAAACTCGTGGACTCCCGAGTAATAGAGTTATACCGGGTTCCACAAGTTGGCCAAGGTGGCCAAAGAAAGAAGATATAGATTGGAAATGAAGAGTAAAGGTTAAGGAAAAGAAAAAGAGAGGTAGGGGACGGGGATTCCATATCTTTAAAGTCACACCGATCATTGGTACGCAGCCAGGAATAGTTATTTGCCCAAAGTCATTGCTGTCAACAAAGGATTATCAAGTAGTGTCCACGTATAAAAGTTTATGATGTCACCAATTTTTCATAGTCAGAGGACAGTGTGAACATCAGCCAAGGCCTCCACATTTTATGGAAGGGGGTGCTATTTTCTTTTTTAATGGCCAATATTTCCTCCATTTCGTAAATTGCTCTTACTCTATCCACCCATTCTTTGATTGAAGGGGTCAATTTAGAGTTCCAATACAATGGAATCATAGATTTAGCTGCATTAAGCAAATGTCTCCTCAGGGATCTCTTGTACTTCTTATATGAAAAATTGTTGACCTGTAGCAAACAGCTAGCAGCGTTCAATTCTAAAGTGGCGTCTGTGATCAGTTTAATCAAATGCACGATCTTGGACCAGAAGCTCTTTATCAGGTCACATGCCCACCAAATGTGAAGAAAAGTTCCCCTGTGGGACATGCATCTCTAGCATCTATCCAAATAGTGTGGGGACCAGTTTTTGAGCCTCACCAGAGTAATGTATCATTGTGTGTGAATTTTGTATGAAGTTTCTTGGATTCTGCATTTATGTGAGCATTTATGGGTGAAGACACAGGCCTTTTCCCATTGTTTATCAGAAATTCTGCATGCCAAATCTCGTTCCCAAATCTTTTTATATTTGTCTGTGGTATTTGATAGAGGAAAAGAGGTCCATTTGTATGCTTGCAAAGTAGTTTTAGAAATAGGTAACTGGTCCCTGCATATCTGTTCGAAAGCCGTTAGAGGTCTGAGAAAAAGCTTCTTTTGTTTATTGTTCTGTACAAAACGATGCACTTGGACGTAATTCCAATAGTTTACCGAGAGACTTTGGGCTCTCAAAGTTTTAAATTCTGAAAAGGTCATTAATCTGTTATTTATGAAACATTGCTTAACTAGTAGAGGAGGTACATCTGTTGGAGTGTTTAGGTCTGGTTGCCCGTAAGTAACACAGGGGGCAAAATCTGGTTTATTTGTTAGAGGAGTCAAAGGGCCAGGATTTGAGGACAATTGATAGGTCTCCGCAAGTTTCTTAAAAATGTTCAAAGTAGTACTAATAAGTGGGTGGTGCCTAACATCAGAGGGGTAATTGCTGGGGTCCGTCCAAAGTATTGGGTCGAGTACGGGGAGCAACGTCTCTCCAAAGATACCCAGTTTTTGTGAGTGGCATGACAGTGCCAATCTAACACTCTAAGCAGATGTGTGGCCTGGTAGTACTTGAAAAAGTCAGGTACCCCCCATGCCCCCTCTCATCTTAGGCAGTTGTATAAATCTTAATTGTATCTTAGGCCTTTTGTTTGCCCATATAAATTTTCTTTGAGTGCTGATAAGTTTCTGAAAAAAGGTAATTGGTATTTTAATGGGTAAAGCATGGAATAGGTAAAGCAATCTTTGCAAATTGACCATTTTCAGGATGGCAGCTCTGCCAAACCAAGAAAAGTTTTTGATGTCCCAGTTACGTAAATCTTTATTGACGTCTCGCAAGAGTGGTATGAAATTAGCTTCGTAAAGGGAGTCTAGTTTTGAGGTGAGTCTAATTCCTAAGTATTTTAAAGACCACGATTCCCATTTGTATGGGCAATTGGATTTGGTTAGTTGTATTAACGAAAACGGAAGGGAAATGTCCATGGCCTCCGACTTGGAGTAATTAACCTTGAAATTAGAAATGTACCTAAAGGTACGAAATTGTAAATTCAAGTTAGGAATAGATATGTGAGGTTGTGTAATGTAGAATAGGAAGTCATCCGCATAAGCAGAGATTTTGAACTCTCTCCCTGGAACTCGAAAGCCATGCACAGCTGGTTCTTTTTTTACATGTCTGATCAAGGGTTCTAGGGCCAGGATAAAAAGAATGGGCGACAAAGGGCACCCTTGTCTGGTGCCATTTCGTAAATGTATTGGGGTTGATAA
Organism: Pelophylax lessonae; assembly: GCF_965119305.1. Classification (NCBI taxonomy): domain Eukaryota; kingdom Metazoa; phylum Chordata; class Amphibia; order Anura; family Ranidae; genus Pelophylax; species Pelophylax lessonae. Next base: position 526,608,684 of record NC_138770.1, read on the forward strand.
AATGGTATTTACCTTTATTTTTGCAATGGGATCAGTATAGAGTGCTTTAATCCATAATAACATGTTCTTCCCAAGACCTATGCTTTTTCCGCATCTGTGGATAGTAGTAAGCCTTCTATGCCGGACCTGTGGGCTTCATGTATCAGGTTCAAAGACCTGATAATATTATCTCTGGCCTCACGGCCAGGCATGAAGCCCACCTGTTCGGGACCGATGAGGTGTTGTAACAGTGGTCTTAATCTGTTGGCTAGTATTTTCACCAATAATTTGACGTCTATATTCAGTAGGGAGATAGGTCTATAGTTTGAGCATAAGATAGGGTCTTTTTTGGCTTTGGGGATTACTGTAATATGGGCAGTAAAGAATTCCTGGGAGGGTTTGTGCTCTTTGGCTAATACATTAAGTGCTTCAGTTAAGGGTAGAGAAAGGAGATTTTCGTATACTTTATAGTATTGGGATGTCAGACCATCCGGTCCGGGACTCTTCCCATTTTTGAGGTCTAGAATTGCTGTTTTAGTTTCATCTTGAGAGATGTCCATGTCTAATGTGGACACGTCTTATTCTGAAAGTGATGGAAGCTATCCTTAAAGCGGAGTTCCGGGCACAAAAAAGATTTTTTTTTTTTGTGCCCCTCCGGTTGTTATGCCTCACCTGAAAAGGAATTGGATAGTTATTTTTTTTTTGTTTACTCACCTTTTTATTGAAGATCGTAAATACTCACCTATGACAGCTTCCTCCTCCAGCGCCGAGGCTCACCCCGTCACTTCCTGCCTCGCGATGATTCCTGGGAGCTAAACGTCATAGCTCCCAGGAATCAATGCGCCGCATCGGCCCCGCTCGTCATTTCCGGGCGACGCCGCATTCCCCTGCTAAACAGCTTCTGGGCATGCCCAGAAGCTGTTTAGGAATGCGGCGCTGCACCGGAAGTGACGAGAGGGGCCGGTGCAGTGCATTCTGGGACACGAAGACGCGGAAGAAGACAGAGAAGAGGACCGCGCCGGCTTCAGCTGCCCACAACCGAGATGGAAACGCTGTGGAAGAAAATTTCTAAGTAAGTATTTCTTCTAAAAGGTAAGTGCGAACCGGGACAGATCAGAGGCTAGCCATTGTGGAATGTGCTAGCCCTGACTGTCCCGGGGGTATGTTCAGAAAAAAATCGTTTCTCTGCCCGGAACTCCGCTTTAAGGTATTGTTGTATTATCAGATGTCTGGGGCCATTAAGCTCGTTGGGCGAGTTTTGTGGGGGTAGATTGTATAATTTCTCATAGAAAGCTCTAAAACCTTCTACAATCTTCCTCAAATTGTGTAAAGTGTTATCAGCTGAATCACATATGCAAGGGATATGAGAAGAAGATTGGGCTTCTTTCAAGGCTAAGTATTTACTACCTTTGTCCCCATATTCAGAAGATTGCTTTTTTAAAGAAAAGAGATCTCCTGGTTTTATTATTTATAAGTTCAGATAGATTTTTCCTAAGATCTATCAGTTCTTGTTGTGTCTTTTGAGCTAACGATAATTTGTGTTGGGATTCTAGGGATGCGATTTTCAGAATTTGGTCATTCATTAGCTTGTCTTTCTATTATTTTTTTTCCTAGATCCATATTTAATAAATTCACCTCTAACTACGCTTTTGTGCACCTCCCAAAGCGTAATGGGGGAGATGTCTGGGGACTTGTTCTCAACAAAATAATTTGTGATAGTGTTTTGAATGTCCAAGTGTATTTTTGGATCCACTAGGAGAGATGGGTTCAATCTCCATTTAAAGACAGGTTGACAATTATTGTGTGGATCTAGGGTAATTGAGATGAGTGCATGGTCTGACAATGAGATGACTCCTATGCTGGCATCCCAAAGGAACGGGAGGTCTCTCTGGGAGATAAAGAAGTGATCTATTCTTGTGTATCTGTTATGGGGTACCGAGTAGTATGTAAAATCTTTCCCTGATGGGTGCAAAGTTCTCCAAGTATCTACCAAATTCAAGGATCTCAATAACATCTTGATCCGCTTCAATGTCTTGTAGGTAATACAAGATTTGCCCGAGGAGGTGTCCTGAAGGGGGTTCAAAGGGATATTAAAGTCCCCACCCAGTATGACACATCCTTTGGCAAAACTTTTCAACTCATCCAAGAGTTTGGTGCAGAAGGTTATACGTGCCTTATTGGGAAAATAAACATTAGCGAGTGTAGTGGGTCGGCCATTCAGAGTACCTGCTAAGAAAATGAATCTGCCCTCAGGATCTGCTAGGTGTTTATCCACTATGAAAGGTGCATTTTTACTAAACAAAATAGCAACACCTTTTATTTTGTCTAGTGTTTTGGAAGCTGAGTAGTTTATCTGTCAATTTCGGGATGTCAGGACCCTTGAAATGGGTTTCCTGTAAGAACACTATCTGTGCTTTCCCTTTTTTGAGTTCATAAAGTAGTTTCCTCCGTTTTTCAGGTACATTAAGACAATTAACGTTATGTGACACGATCAATGGGTTTTTCCCCAGCTGGGAATAAGCCATTGTTGGGCCAAAATCCCTTAAGATAGGGGGAGAAGATAAGGGGGAGGGTAAAAGAAAAGTGTAAGAAAGAAAGGTAAAAGAAGAGCAGACACAGAAGTTATACGGCCAACTCAATGGTCCGAAGACTCCCTGAATTGGCTAAAGTGTCTAGGACTTATGCCTAAAATACTCAAAAGTTTATAGGTAATATATGAAATATTGCCTAATGGGGAGCAATGAAAGAAACACAAAGAGAGATGTCTCTCCAGTACGGAATTCGTTCCTGTGAAAAATAGGGTAACCGATCCGGACTGAAAGAGGACAGCTCTCTGGGTGAAAAAACTGAAAAAACATGAACAAAGTTCTGAGGCCTGGTAGCAATAAGGATCAGCAACTGTATAACATTAAAGTGCAATGCCAAGAATTATAATCTCCTATACCTGTGCCCTCTCAGGGTGATAAACGAAAATAAGCAATTTCCTTATCTCTCATAAAATTATGAACTTTAAGGATTGAGAAGTCCCCCTGTAATGAAGAAAATTACTTTCTTTTCCCTCTCTCCTGGCACAGCACTCACTACATAGGAATCAGGTTATGTCCCTTGGAGGAGTAGAATCAGGGGCCTTAGGCCTAAGGGCTCTATGAGCTCTCTCTAGCTCAATTGGGGACTCAGGAGGCCTCTCCAGCAGGTTGCTAAATATAGAGGTCAGGACCGGTCTAATATTATCATTTTCCACCGATTCCGGGATCCCCCTTAATCTGATGTTGTTTTGCCTCCCACGGTTGTCTAAGTCTTCTAGCTGGCGGTTCATGGCGATTAAGTGACCTGAGTGCGTGGCCGTGACCTCCTCTAATCTCCTTGAGGCCTTGTCTCTATGCTTCCTTGCTCTCTCCACCCCCGCCATCTGGTCTGTAAGCCTAAAGATGTCGACGTTCAGGTCTGTAATTGCCGCGGCAAATTACCCCTTTATATCCACAACGATCGTTGTGTGGAATGTCTCCTACTGTATACTCAGATGCTGTGATCGAGTCAGCATCATAATCATCCTCCTCCTCGTGCACCGGCACCTGCGCCATCTTGGAGCCTGCTGTATTCCTCCTGGATGGAGCCAGGGCCTTGATGAGATCTGCGATAATCCTGCTGTTAGCGGTCTTGCTGGATCTCTGGAGTTTGCCCTGTGAGTTAGGCTTGATAATCTTACCCATCTCGTGGAGAATTAGTAAGATTTGTGGCCTCAGAACGTGTGGAGAGCTGTCTGCAGTCCGGAGCTTCTCTCTCAAGCAGCCATCTCCGCTGCTCATCAAGCCATGCCCCTAGTTTTTTTTCATACGCTCACTGCCGATGGCTCTAGCCAGCAGCACTAACTATTGTATTCTGACGGTGGGGAAACCTCCCGCTGTCAGAATACATTGGACCAGCGGGAGGGATTCTCGCATCAACATTGTGTTGAAGGGGGAATCTAGTGATTTTCTTTCCTTCAACCTGTGGCTGAAAGAAAGAAAATTGTTTGATGTATGGCCAGCCTTACAGAACCTAGCATAGAAAGCAATACAAAACATGAACCCTTTCAAAAATTCATATTGCCTAGCTGGTTAACGACCGCTTGCCGCAGATGTACTGCGGCAGGCAGCCGCTCCCAGGCAAATTGCTGTACATGTACGGCGCTCACTCTGGGGAGTCTAGGGGGCGAGCGCGCACCGTTGGTGGTGCACTCCCGCCCCCGCTCGTCAGCGCGGAAGCCGATTCATGTGTCAGGCAGCTCCGATTGCCACCTGACCCCCACGATCGTTCCCCGCTGAGAGAGAAGGTCAACCGTCCTTCTCCCTGGGATGATCAAAGAGCTCATGTGATCCTGCTATATAGGATCACATGTCTCTATGGTCATCTCAGAAGCCACGCCCCCTCACAGTCAAAATCACTCCCCTAGGTTCACATTTAACCCCTTGATCACCAACAGGGTTAACCCTTTCCCTGCCAAAGGCATTATTACAGTAAAAGTGCAGCTTTTTAGCACTGATTACTGTAGTGATGTCACTGGTACCCCCAAAAGTATCAAAAATGTCAGTTCTGGGTCCAATCTGTCCGCCGCAATGTCCCACTAAAAATCACAGATCGCCTCCATTACTAGTAAAACAAAAAATAAAAATAAAAATTACATAAATATTTCCCGTAGTTAGTAGACGCGATAACTTTTGCGCAAACCAATCAAAATACGCTTATTGTGATTTTTTTTTACCAAAAATATGTAGCAGAATACAAATTGGCCTAAAATGTTAATTTTAATGTTAATTTGATTTTTTAATGTTAATTAAATTTTTTATTTTTTTGGGTGAATGTCATAGCAGAATGTGAAAAATATTGTTTTTTTTTTCAAAATTGTCGCATTTATTTGTTTATAGTACAAAAAATAAAAATTGCATAGGTGATCAAATACCACCAAAAGAAAGCTCTATTTGTGGGGAAAAAAAAGACATAAATTTTGTTTGGGTACAGCGTTGCACGACCGCGCAATTGTCCGTTAAAGTAATGCAGTGCTGAATCCCAAAATAGGGCCTGGTCAGGAAGGTGGTAAAATCTTCCGGGGCTGAAGTGGCTAGACATACACCGCATGTGGGGTTTCTTCACATTTAGCATTAATTGAATGCAGTATATTTATTTTTACTTCATCTATAAATCATTTTACAATACAATTTCTATGTTCCAGGTGTTCTTTCCATGGATAATTATGTCAGTTGGGAAAGTATATGAATACTATCCTAGCTTTGGACACAATGTAAATATAGATGTCTGAAATCTAGAATTTATTATACTGTATGCAATAATATATAAAGAGAATGCAGCAAAACAGAATAAAACATGATTCATTTGTATTTTTATATGGGGCTTGTGATTGAAATATCCCTCAAGTGTGAATGCTCTTGGGTGCCTTAAAAAGAACAACGTTGAGCAATCTTGGCAGCAATGTGCTGGCAAACGTCTTAATGTAGCATTGGGAAGTCACAAGACATTATGCTTTTAGAGCTTTGCTGATGCTTGCTAAAGAAAGTGCTATTTGATTGCTAACTTTGCAGTTAGCAGAATTAAAATTAATTTTTTGTGTTGATGACTTTAATGCCACCTGTTAGTAAAAACGTTGACAAGCAGTTACATATGTTAACCAAATGTGTGTGTCGGAACACATCCTCATCAAAGTATTATATGTTACATTGAGCAAATCGTGAATCACCTAGTACAGCTACTTACGGTATCTCACAAAAGTGAGTACACCCCTCCCATTTTTTGTAAATATTTTATTATATCTTTTTATGTGACAACACTGAAGAAATGACACTTTGCTACAATGTAAAGTAGTGAGTGTACAGCTTGTATAACAGTTTAAAATTGCTGTCCCCTCAAAACAACTTAACACATAGCCATTAATGTCTAAACCACTAGCAACAAAAGTGAGTGCACCTCTAGGTGGAAATGTCCAAATTGAGCCAAAAGTATCAATATTTTGTGTGACCACCATTCTTTTCCCGCACTGCCTTAACCCTCTTGGGCATGGAGTTCACTAAAGCTTCACAGGTTGCCACTGGAGTCCTCTTCCACACTTTCAATGACGACATCACGGAGCTGGTGGATGTTAGAGACCTTGCGCTCCTCCATTTTCCTGGATTCATGCTTGGCCAGTCTATGACCTTTACCCTCAACTTCTTTAGCAAGGCAGTGGTCATATTGGGGATGTGTTTGGGGTCGTTATCATGTTGGAATACTGCCCTGTGGCCCAATCTCCAAAGAGAGGGGATCATGCTCTGCTTCAGTATGTCACAGTACATGTTGGAATTCATGGTTTCCTCAATGAAATGTAGCTCCCCCGGTCCGGCAGCACTCATGCAGCCCCAGACCATGACACTCCCACTGTAGGCAAGACACAATTGTCTTTGTACTCCTCATATGGTTGCCGCCACACACGCTTGACACCATCTGAACCAAATACCTTAATCTTGGTCTCATCAGACCACAGGACATGGTTCCAGTAATCCATGTTCTTAGTCTATATAAAAACAGAATAAACACTGCACTTTAGGAGAAGCAGCTAACATCTGAAACAATAGTACAAGTTCCAAATAAAATAATAAAAACAGAATGGTGTAGCTCTAGATTATGAATGACAAACACCTATACTAAATCAAAGTATGATGTTAACATGTACAGTCCAAAAAATGAACCCTAAAAAAGTCCACAAAGGAAGATATTGGCTGAAACAGATTCCCAGGAAAGGAAAAGCTCCAAAAAAATGAAGAAAGGTGAAGATCAGGTGTGCCCATGAGTAGAAATAAATCCACCAGACAATATAGTGAGAGATGGCTCCTTACCAAATAGCTATTGCCACTAGGTTATAGGTGGATAAATGCTCATATGAAAGAGAAATCCTCCAATGTAGTGGAATGGCCAGGCAGGAGCATAGGTCACTCTCTCCGGGGACAACCAATCATAGGTCACAGGGGTATCCAGTGTATAACCATGGAAATAAAAAGGGGAAACACTCCCATAGTGCATTACCAATGTATAACTTTAATAAATAAAAAGGGATGCACTCACATGTAAAAACGTTGTATGTCAGCGGAACAAACAATGACATGCAGCCGCAGCGTTCCTGCAGAACATTCCTCCTCGGATCGTGGGTCACCCGGCAGTATGGTGGAGAGCTAACGCTGATGATCCATCTAAACACCAGGGACCAATACGAACTCTCCTGCCATCAGGACAAACCAGGCCCCTACATGTTTTGTGATAGCTCACATCCTCTGGGGTGGATTGGCCACAGAAATGTTTGGACTTTAGCCCCACCCAACAAACCCACAGGAAGCATGGGAAGCAAGGAAAGGGACAGAATGGCAGGAGTTGCAGGCTGCAGAGTGGGGCAGAGCCATGAGGGAAGAGACTGTGCAGTAGGCAAAACACACTGTTATGGGTTGAGAAGTGAACTGCAAAGGGACACAAGGCTGCAGGGAGTTTTGAATTGGCTTAGTGAAGTGTGAGGAGAGCTGGGACTGTGCAAAGCAGGAGTGTGACACAGGAGCCTGCCAAGGGGGTGACAGAGAGGAGATGTGCTGGGCGGGAGGACTCAATTGGACATCAGATAAATGCACTGGCTTGAGATAGGACACCCCGGCTATTGTGGGCTACCTTTCACCTGGCCTCCAGAGTCATGTTTGTTGTGTTTAGACATCGAGGGGAGAAAAATCAGTGTGGTAAGAGGAATTTGAACCCTTTTAAATTTGTTTTCTGCTAAGAAGGTTTTTCTGCCAGTGGGGACTGCATCACCTTTCTCTTGCTTGTGGATTACAGATACCCTCACCTTAAACACAGTGAGAATGAGCAATCCAGCACCAGCAAATCTGTTTGCTATTCCACTAGCCAGTGGTTAGACAGGACCTATACACAGAAGTTGGGCCTCACTGTTGTTTTCACTGATATAATAAATAAGTGCTACATGTGTCACCAAGGCAAACAATCTGACTTCTGACTTCCTCTCATGAACTCCCTCTCCGAAATAAAAATCCAGTTGCATAGGCATGCACTGGGAACCATGGGATACTGTGCTGCTGAGCTGGCTGGCTGTTTGGGCCAACCATACATCCATTAAGGAGGGAACAAGTGGCTGACGGAGGAGGGGGTCTCTCTAGTATGTGAAATGGAAAATCCTACAGTATTATTAATATTTAAATTATTAACAACCTATATGCTAAGCTAGGGCACAGTAAGAATGATATACTCTATTTGGGTTGTCAGTTGCTCATTTCTAGATTGATAATGATTTGATTTGTGTGATTTTGAGGCAATTTTTGCTAAGTAAATCAGGAAAGTCTAAAGAAATGTCAATGTTTGACTGAGGAAAAATTAACAAATCACATCCTGCCACACAGTAAGAATTTTGTGGGTCATTCACTTACTTTCTGCTAATGCTGGGATATGTCCTTGCCTCATTTAGGCAGTCACCTTTATTAAGTGAACCAGAAAAGCCAAACTTATTTGATTAAACATTTAACTTGAAATTAAAAAATCACATCCTGTTGCACAGTAATTTCTATTTTTCTTTTTGTAACTACTATGACAAGTGGCAAAATCTCCACTTGCTGACTGCAAATATAAACTGTTCACAGTAAATATCTTAAAGGCAAATTGATATCAAATATAAATAATACATATAAATGTATATGCAGCTCTGTGCATTCATATATAATTCAACAATGTGAATAGAGTGCAAAGAGTGCAACGGCAAATAACAAGCAAACCAAGTATCTAGTATACAGATTACACACTTGGCTATCAAATACAGAGTCACAGTAATCACAAATATTCACACATCCTTGAAACTCACACATCCTTGAAATTCACAGTGCTAGCATCCAGACACTCTTCAATAGTGCCACATTGGTGATTGGTGTTCCACCACTCCCCAACAGACAGACACTCTGAACATTTATTAGCACTGTGAATTGGATTTCCAAGGACTTGTGAATACTTTTGATCACAGTGACAGTTGATCGGATAGGCATGTGTGTTATTTGTACACTGGACACTTAGTGTATATGTGTTTGCACTTTACTTGCACTTTATTCGTATTTTGAATTTTTATGAATGCACAGTGCTGCATTTACATTTATGGCTATTATTTATATTCCAGTTGAGATATCTAAGGGAGGTTTAACTCAGCAGCCGTGATATATGTGAGAGGATACATACGCATGGATCATTTATTAATAATAATTTTGTATTTTAGTTTTTTGTGGGGTACACTTTTAGGAAGCACAGAACTTCACTTTCACATATGCCTCCAAAAACTGTAGAAATGGATATTGTATGTGCAGATATGCCTTCTTCAAGCTCTACTTCTGAGAAATCTATAATGCCCTGCTCTGCTATGCAACTGCAGAGTCCGTAATTTACTTCTCAGTTATTCCTTTTCTTTTTGTGAGTTCAAAATCAGTTTCAGATAAGCTTTCTACATCTTCTAAATAATTTTCCACATGTTCTGATAAGCCTCCTCCATCTAAGTCCTATAAGACATTTGTGGCACTGGATTCTATATCTAGTACAATTATTAAATTATACTTTATAAAGACACACCCTATTCAACCATCATCAGACACCACTAATGTGTTACCTTTCCTAGAGCATATAGTTTACTTTCACCATGTGCCTGGTGCTTGCTTCATAAATGAATGGCTATTTCTACAAAGAATTGTTTTGCTCAACTTGTATGACTACAGCAATGTATCAGGCAGTTAAGTCCTTACTAGCTGAAAGGCTGAAAATTTGCATGGGGAATGTGCACAACATCAGGCAGCAGCAAATGCATATACTTTTTCAAAAAACAGATATTCATTTTGCAGTCTAATATAAAAATAAGCATAGGGATAACGTACTTCCCAACCGTGAGATTTACTGAGATCTGAGATCATTCTCTGCACTGCCAAACTAGACCCTGCTTACAGAATAAAGTATTAAAATGATCATACTTCATGTATATGTATGTAACAATTTACAATTTATTTAAATCTGGGTATTATTTTGCTTTTTAGCAAATTTAATAACAATAATAACAATCATCACAAGCATATAGCAGGTTGGGGCAAATCACCCCAATAGTAAAGGAAGTGAAGGTCATGACTTTTTGGTGAAACAACAATCAAACCAGAATGTTAGAAAAGATGTTAAATTTAGTCTGGAAATGGACAGTTAACAGGATGTTGCAGTAAAAAAAAAAAAAAAAAAAAACAGCACAGCATAATTCTGCACTTTTTCAATGGGAGAATGGTACAGGAAAGGCTTTTCTTTTTAATTATTATTAAAAGCCTATTTAGAATTCTGATTGAGCAGCCAGATCATTACTGGCTGCTAATGTGACGGTGCTGCCTATCTAAGTAGGAGCTTTAATGTCATAAATGTCCACATCAAAACAATGTGCAGTTCTGTATATAGTATACATGGTGCTATGGTCACGTTTTTAGGTTGGTGACTATTGATGTCACACCGGCGTTCATTTACTAAAACTGATGAATCCAAAATCTGGTTCAGCTCTGCATAGAAGCCAATCAGCTTACAGGTTACTTTGTCAAAGCTTAATTGAACAAGCTGAAGTTAGAAGCTGATTGACTACCATGGCTACCATGCACATCTGCACCAGATTTTGCACTCTCCAGTTTTAATAAATCAACCGAACAGTGTCATTGCTGTTAAATCATTCTTTAAAATACTTTACTCGGCATCACAGAGCCACTCTTCTGTTTGAACTAAACAGATCAGCACTCAGGGTCAAGGGCACGGAAAGCTCTCTAGAGTTAGGAAAATCAGTGGTACTAGATGGCAAAGTAAAAACAAGACAATGGAGTAGAGAGGATGTAGGTCCTCTCAGGATGGTTGCAAAAACTAGGCTCACTATAGTCAACAGTGCATAAATTGATTTATTAGGTGATTATCAAACAAATAAACAAAATACAATGAAGTATCAAGATCCTGAAAATTCAGTGAAGTAAGATAAAAATTATATGACCTTTTGGACCAGGAAAGGAATATTGCCGATTCCTGCAATATCCTTACCATGCCACATTAACCATAAGGAAATAATCTACGTAGATTATGTGGGAACTTAGGGTGTAGTATCCAGTTGGATTAGTACACCATTCCTATAGTCATGACTGAAAGTATTAAATATGTCAAGAATATACCATTTTGCACAGAATATATTGAAAATAATTAAGGTAGATCACAATAAACAGTGGTAATAATCAAGTGACTCAGCATGCGCAAATGGTCATAGGTATAGGGTTCCTTCCGATTTTTTAAGGAATAGAGGTCTAAAGGGTTAAATGACTCAATGTGTCACAATGGTCTGGGAAGTATGTTGACCTTTAGAAAAGGAAGAAAGTATGTGCTGCGCAGTGCACGTTGATTTAAACGTTGGAGCTCATACTGTAAGGGTATATAATCATATTGATGTAAAATCAAGGTATTGGTATCTGTATCCTTTGGTATGACACAATGCAGCGGCTATGGTTACCACAGAGTACTTATTAGTAAGGGGCAATGATATATATAAGAATGTCAATATATATCTCTCGCTCTTTAAATAGAAGCTGATGGGTATATAATTTCCCTTTTAATGAGTAAGACTCTGAAGGCTGTGAAAGTAATGACAGCCTGAATAGATGTGTGGAGGGGCTTGTGACACCCGGGACCGGAGCAACTAAGGAAGGGGAGTAATGTTTTTGCAGTGTTTAAGTAAAATCATCCGGGTACATCCGATACTTAATCCTGCTGAGGAATGGTGAATGAAGAAATCTTCTCACCGTTACTCACCCATAGAAGACCGGTCAACCTGCCTCGGTGTATCTGAGCTTCGTTACCTCTGTTTGTTAGGGGCACCTCTACATCTGGGTAGTCTGCTCATCTCCTGTAGTCATCAGATAGCTCCGTAGCTGGTAGCTAGAATTAGCTTGTTCCTTCGGTGGTTTTAAATTTGCCGCGATGTCGGGAGTGGTCTGAAGTCCGGGGAGAGGGGGTTTTTTGGCTTGTGTTGGAGGGAGGTGGAGGGGATGAGAGTGAGAGCTCTATCCTCTTCCTCCTAATGCCCGTACTCTTGCGGTTTACCGCATGCATGTGCCGTACCAATTTCCTTTTCAGTTCCGTGTATGATCGGAGGTTCCTTGGCGTGGTGGGTGTGGTGCTGGTGTGTGATGTTAACGCGTTTCGCGTGATGACGCACACTTCTTCAGAACGTAAGGGCGTCTGTTCGGCTGTGGTTTAAGTAGTCAAAGTCTTTCTCTGATTGGATGGTTTAGTAATGTAATTAAATTGGTTTGCGGAACAGATGCCATCTAGTGGGTAAAGACAGGTAGAACCTGTCTTTTTAGAGTTATTCCAGTCCTTATTGATGTGAGTACAGGTCATCAATAAATAATAAAACAACAAAAGAAACAGTGAAATCTAACAAAAATTAAACTATGTGAATTGAATAAAACCGTGATATACCGTTATGGCCGATATCTATATAGTGATATCACATATATATATAATATTTTAACAGATGGCATTTGTATGGGGCACAAGGAAATTTCTTAATAGAGGAAGGGTCATTTTGAAGTAGAGATAGTTTGTGAGGTATATGTATGAGTATTTAGGTTAGGGATTTAGCAAATTGTTGTTCACACTTGCAGATCTATCTCTAGAGTATTGATAACGGTTGGTCCATATTTAAATTGGATGATAATTTAATAGAGGGTATAACTTATTAATTTATCTTTATCTTGTATTTTTTTGAATTTTTGAATTTTTGAATTTTTAGAATTTTTAGAATTTTTTGAATTTTTGTAGAGGAGTGGGGCTTCAATGGTATTTTTTAGGGATCCAGGAATACTTTCAAGCTTAGTTCGTTATTGAGGCCTTTCGGCGTTAAAGTCTCCAGTCTAAAAATCCATGCTTTTTCATGGCGTAGTAGGACCTGATCGAAGTCGCCACGTCTTTCTGGGATGTTCAATACCCAGAATCCTTTGACCTTTAATCCTTTTGGATTGCTTTCATGTTTTTCCTTGAAATGTTGTGCAATAGGTGTTTCTTCCTTAAGTCTTATGCTTTTCAGATGTTCTCCTATCCTGATACGTAATGTTCTTTTGGTTTTGCCCACATATATTTTGTTGCATGGGCAAGTAATCTGATACAGTAGGCGTGAGGTACTGCAGTTGATAAATGACTGTATATTGTAATTTTTTGTGCCAGATGAATTTGTGAAGGTAGTAGTTTTCTCCACGAATTTACAGATGTGGCAGTGTCCGCATGGGTACATTCCTTTGAATTTGGGTAAGTCCGTCAGCCAATTTCTTTGTGAGTTTGATCTAGTATATTCAGAGTGTACCAAGTGGTCTCCTAGGTTTTTGGATCTTTTTGCCACCATAAGTGGTTTTGGGCCTACTATGTGTTTGAGTCTGTCTGTCATCTGCAATATGTGCCAGTGGCGGTCTAGTACAACTTTTATTTCTTTCCATTGGTTTCCAAATTTGGTAATCAATCGAGGTGGTGATATATTGTTTTTTCCTTCTTTTGATTTTGCACTTGGGTCTAGGAGTTGGTCTCTGGTTCTGAGGCCTGCTTCCCGTTTAGCCTTTCGCAGGGTTCTGTGGGAATAACCTCTTTCTCTAAATCTATTGTACAATTTTTGTGCTTCCATCAGGTAGTCATTGTATTTGGAGCAGTTTCTCTTCAATCTAATGAATTGTCCGACTGGGATACCTTTCTTTAGAGGTGCTGGGTGTGCGCTATCTGCTCTTAATAGAGTGTTAGCTGCTGTACTTTTTCTAAAGGTGGTGGTTCTTAGTTTTCCATCTTCCAGGTGAATGTTGAGATCCAGGAATGCTATCTGAGATTTGCTAGCTGTATATGTTAGATGGATGTTTCTGTTATTCCTATTAAGTTCTAGCATGAATTTCTCTAGTTCTTCTGATGTTCCACTCCAGACCATGAGCACATCGTCTATGTACCTAAGCCAAGTTTGCGCATGGCTGTGGTACATAGACGAGGTGACTACGTCTTCCTCTTCCCATAATCCCAGATGTAGACAGGCGTAGGAGGGTGCCCATGGAGCTCCCATCGCTGTTCCTCTGATCTGTTGAAAATAATGGCCTGTGAATTGGAAGAAGTTGTTTCTCAATGTAAAGTCCAGGATCTCTATTAAAAATTAGTTTTGCGCTCCAAGTAGCGGGAATTTCATTTCGAGAAAATGATATACTGCCAAGATACCCCATTGGTTGGGTATAGATGTATATAGAGATTCTACATCTATACCCACCAATAGTACCTCCCCTTCAAAATGTAGACTGGATATTTTATTTAATACGTCTCCTGTGTCTCGGACGTATGATGGTAAATCAAGTACTAATTCTTTGATGAGGGAGTCAAGGTATTTCCCTATTTTTTCTAGGGGGCCTCCTACTGCTGAGACTATCGGTCTTCCTGGTGGTGAGATCGGGTTCTTGTGTATCTTTGGTAGGATGTAGAATGTTGGGGTATTGTAGTCAGATATTTTGAGATAGGTTTTTTCTTTTTCTGTGATGAGATTAGCTTCTCTTGCAAAGCTTAGTTTTTCATTCAATTTTTTGACTAGGTTTGGGAAGGGATTCTGTTGAATTCTTTTATATGTTTCGGTGTCCGAGAGTAATCTCATTGCTTCTTTTTCATACAGTGTTTCTGACATCAATACAACATTGCCGCCCTTGTCGCTTCTTTTTATGACTAAGTCCGGTGCTTTTTTGAGGTCTATATGTGCCTTTCTTTCAGGTTTAGACAAATTGTCAGGGGGAGACCAGTCCCAATTGACTTTTTTTAGATCCTTTTCTACTAATGTTAAGAACATGTTCAGCCATTTATTACTATTGAATTTAGGCATAGTAGTTGATTTAATGGTAATATTCGCTTTTCTCCGTTCCATGTTGGTTTCTTGAGTCTGATTATGGTCGTATTCTGTTTCTTCTAGGAGTGAATTTAATATATCAAGGGCCTCTTGGTCTTCGGGGTTGTTGATTTCAGATTCTGTCGTCATTGTATTGTCTGTGGAATATAGTAGTTTAAGGTAGAGTTTTCTGAGGTAGAGGCATACATCTTTGTATACCTCAAAATGATCCATTCCGTCAGTAGGGCAGAAGGAGAGTCCCCTCTGCAGTAGTTTAATGTGTCTTGGTTGTAGTTGAAAGTTTGACAAGTTAATTACTTTTTGATCGTTTTCTTCTCTGATTTCACTACTGGGAATGTCTTGTGGGGAGAGAGGTAGAGTAGTAAGGTTGTGTGTCAATTTATGCACTGTTGACTATAGTGAGCCTAGTTTTTGCAACCATCCTGAGAGGACCTACATCCTCTCTACTCCATTGTCTTGTTTTTCAGTATATTATTGGTTGCCTGTGGTTCCTGGTAAATATTACCATTACAGTCTATATACTCTACCTAAGGACATATTCCTTTATAACTATAGATCTCCCTATTTCCCTGTTTTTTTATGAATTTCTATATCATGTATCCTTGATTCTCTATGAATCAATTTTCTTTACCGGGTTTCTGAATAAGGTTGATCCAGCATAAATAGGTGATATTACTTTGACCCCATTAGACCCCTGTCTGGTGATTAGATTTCCAGTAAAAGACAACAAACACTGGTTCTTGATTTTATATATTCCTTTATACATTTGGCGTCTGATCAATAACAGATGGCATTCGTATTAGGCGACACGTATGATGCGGAGATTAGAGCTACATTTGGTAAAGATAATACTTACGAGGAAACGGAAGAAGAGAATCTAAAAATTAAATTTAGAGAACATAAAAAATTACTAATAAAATCTCTAAATCGGAAATGGGATATCCTATCTCTGGAATCATACATCGAACAAGGGATTATCCCAAGAGGGCTAAGGGAAAGAGTAATCCCAGCATCACACTTACATACAACTAGATTCTTGGAAAAATGGAAGACTAGAGCATGGTATAAATGTAATGAAATTAATTGTAGAGGAGGAAAAAATTCAACTGGACGAGCTTCAAAACCAAATCAAATTAACTACAAATGAACTTGAGCCACTAAAAAATCTAGATTAATTTGAAGTCCAAAATGAATTACTCAAAAAAGAAATAGAGAGAGTCCAAAAATCACTTCGCCTCACTAAACAATCAAAATTCCAACGAGACCAAGGAGACTGGGCGACGGGAGAGATCTTCGACCTTAACCCCCATAATCGAAGAAATAGATCAAGAGGACGGAGAAGATCATCAAGAAGTAGATCCCATAATCAGTCTGACCTATCAGACAGTGAAGAAGATACACGGTCTGTATTGTTCTCGGGGGAAGATCAACTGGAGGACAATGCACCTCCAGAAACACCAAAAAGCATACTGAAAAAAGCACCGAGAGGAAGAGGAAACAGACGAGGAAGAGGCGGGGTAAGAGAAGGAGAAAGAAGAGAAACAAGACAGCAAAAAACACAGGCGAGGAACTAGAGATAAATCCAACAAACAACCAGGATCCAAAAAAACCCCAATATCTCTTGACACACAACCTTACTACTCTACCTCTCTCCCCACAAGACATTCCCAGTAGTGAAATCAGAGAAGAAAACGATCAAAAAGTAATTAACTTGTCAAACTTTCAACTACAACCAAGACACATTAAACTACTGCAGAGGGGACTCTCCTTCTGCCCTACTGACGGAATGGATCATTTTGAGGTATACAAAGATGTATGCCTCTACC
Organism: Pelophylax lessonae; assembly: GCF_965119305.1. Classification (NCBI taxonomy): domain Eukaryota; kingdom Metazoa; phylum Chordata; class Amphibia; order Anura; family Ranidae; genus Pelophylax; species Pelophylax lessonae. The sequence continues at coordinate 526,625,445 of NC_138770.1, forward strand.
TCAGAAAACTCTACCTTAAACTACTATATTCCACAGACAATACAATGACGACAGAATCTGAAATCAACAACCCCGAAGACCAAGAGGCCCTTGATATATTAAATTCACTCCTAGAAGAATCAGAATACGACCATAATCAGACTCAAGAAACCAACATGGAACGGAGAAAAGCGAATATTACCATTAAATCAACTACTATGCCTAAATTCAATAGTAATAAATGGCTGAACATGTTCTTAACATTAGTAGAAGAGGATCTAAAAAAAGTCAATTGGGACTGGTCTCCCCCTGACAATTTGTCTAAACCTGAAAGAAAGGCACTTATAGACCTCAAAAAAGCACCGGACTTAGTCATAAAAAGAAGCGACAAGGGCGGCAATGTTGTATTGATGTCAGAAACACTGTATGAAAAAGAAGCAATGAGATTACTCTCGGACACCGAAACATATAAAAGAATTCAACAGAATCCCTTCCCAAACCTAGTCAAAAAATTGAATGAAAAACTAAGCTTTGCAAGAGAAGCTAATCTCATCACAGAAAAAGAAAAAACCTATCTCAAAATATCTGACTACAATACCCCAACATTCTACATCCTACCAAAGATACACAAGAACCCGATCTCACCACCAGGAAGACCGATAGTCTCAGCAGTAGGAGGCCCCCTAGAAAAAATAGGGAAATACCTTGACTCCCTCATCAAAGAATTAGTACTTGATTTACCATCATACGTCCGAGACACAGGAGACATATTAAATAAAATATCCAGTCTACATTTTGAAGGGGAGGTACTATTGGTGGGTATAGATGTAGAATCTCTATATACATCTATACCCAACCAATGGGGTATCTTGGCAGTATATCATTTTCTCGAAATGAAATTCCCGCTACTTGGAGCGCAAAACTAATTTTTAATAGAGATCCTGGACTTTACATTGAGAAACAACTTCTTCCAATTCACAGGCCATTATTTTCAACAGATCAGAGGAACAGCGATGGGAGCTCCATGGGCACCCTCCTACGCCTGTCTACATCTGGGATTATGGGAAGAGGAAGACGTAGTCACCTCGTCTATGTACCACAGCCATGCGCAAACTTGGCTTAGGTACATAGACGATGTGCTCATGGTCTGGAGTGGAACATCAGAAGAACTAGAGAAATTCATGCTAGAACTTAATAGGAATAACAGAAACATCCATCTAACATATACAGCTAGCAAATCTCAGATAGCATTCCTGGATCTCAACATTCACCTGGAAGATGGAAAACTAAGAACCACCACCTTTAGAAAAAGTACAGCAGCTAACACTCTATTAAGAGCAGATAGCGCACACCCAGCACCTCTAAAGAAAGGTATCCCAGTCGGACAATTCATTAGATTGAAGAGAAACTGCTCCAAATACAATGACTACCTGATGGAAGCACAAAAATTGTACAATAGATTTAGAGAAAGAGGTTATTCCCACAGAACCCTGCGAAAGGCTAAACGGGAAGCAGGCCTCAGAACCAGAGACCAACTCCTAGACCCAAGTGCAAAATCAAAAGAAGGAAAAAACAATATATCACCACCTCGATTGATTACCAAATTTGGAAACCAATGGAAAGAAATAAAAGTTGTACTAGACCGCCACTGGCACATATTGCAGATGACAGACAGACTCAAACACATAGTAGGCCCAAAACCACTTATGGTGGCAAAAAGATCCAAAAACCTAGGAGACCACTTGGTACACTCTGAATATACTAGATCAAACTCACAAAGAAATTGGCTGACGGACTTACCCAAATTCAAAGGAATGTACCCATGCGGACACTGCCACATCTGTAAATTCGTGGAGAAAACTACTACCTTCACAAATTCATCTGGCACAAAAAATTACAATATACAGTCATTTATCAACTGCAGTACCTCACGCCTACTGTATCAGATTACTTGCCCATGCAACAAAATATATGTGGGCAAAACCAAAAGAACATTACGTATCAGGATAGGAGAACATCTGAAAAGCATAAGACTTAAGGAAGAAACACCTATTGCACAACATTTCAAGGAAAAACATGAAAGCAATCCAAAAGGATTAAAGGTCAAAGGATTCTGGGTATTGAACATCCCAGAAAGACGTGGCGACTTCGATCAGGTCCTACTACGCCATGAAAAAGCATGGATTTTTAGACTGGAGACTTTAACGCCGAAAGGCCTCAATAACGAACTAAGCTTGAAAGTATTCCTGGATCCCTAAAAAATACCATTGAAGCCCCACTCCTCTACAAAAATTCAAAAAATTCAAAAAATTCAAAAAATTCAAAAAATTCAAAAAATTCTAAAAATTCAAAAATTCAAAAATTCAAAAAAATACAAGATAAAGATAAATTAATAAGTTATACCCTCTATTAAATTATCATCCAATTTAAATATGGACCAACCGTTATCAATACTCTAGAGATAGATCTGCAAGTGTGAACAACAATTTGCTAAATCCCTAACCTAAATACTCATACATATACCTCACAAACTATCTCTACTTCAAAATGACCCTTCCTCTATTAAGAAATTTCCTTGTGCCCCATACAAATGCCATCTGTTAAAATATTATATATATATGTGATATCACTATATAGATATCGGCCATTACGGTATATCACGGTTTTATTCAATTCACATAGTTTAATTTTTGTTAGATTTCACTGTTTCTTTTGTTGTTTTATTATTTATTGATGACCTGTACTCACATCAATAAGGACTGGAATAACTCTAAAAAGACAGGTTCTACCTGTCTTTACCCACTAGATGGCATCTGTTCCGCAAACCAATTTAATTACATTACTAAACCATCCAATCAGGGAAAAACTTTGACTACTTAAACCACAGCCGAACAGACGCCCTTACGTTCTGAAGAAGCGTGCGTCATCACGCGAAACGCGTTAACATCACACACCAGCGCCACACCCACCACGCCAAGGAACCTCCGATCATACACGGAACTGAAAAGGAAATTGGTACGGCACATGCATGCGGTAAACCGCAAGAGTACGGGCATTAGGAGGAAGAGGATAGAGCTCTCACTCTCATCCCCTCCACCTCCCTCCAACACAAGCCAAAAAACCCCCTCTCCCCGGACTTCAGACCACTCCCGACATCGCGGCAAATTTAAAACCACCGAAGGAACAAGCTAATTCTAGCTACCAGCTACGGAGCTATCTGATGACTACAGGAGATGAGCAGACTACCCAGATGTAGAGGTGCCCCTAACAAACAGAGGTAACGAAGCTCAGATACACCGAGGCAGGTTGACCGGTCTTCTATGGGTGAGTAACGGTGAGAAGATTTCTTCATTCACCATTCCTCAGCAGGATTAAGTATCGGATGTACCCGGATGATTTTACTTAAACACTGCAAAAACATTACTCCCCTTCCTTAGTTGCTCCGGTCCCGGGTGTCACAAGCCCCTCCACACATCTATTCAGGCTGTCATTACTTTCACAGCCTTCAGAGTCTTACTCATTAAAAGGGAAATTATATACCCATCAGCTTCTATTTAAAGAGCGAGAGATATATATTGACATTCTTATATATATCATTGCCCCTTACTAATAAGTACTCTGTGGTAACCATAGCCGCTGCATTGTGTCATACCAAAGGATACAGATACCAATACCTTGATTTTTACATCAATATGATTATATACCCTTACAGTATGAGCTCCAACGTTTAAATCAACGTGCACTGCGCAGCACATACTTTCTTCCTTTTCTAAAGGTCAACATACTTCCCACACCATTGTGGCACATTGAGTCATTTAACCCTTTAGACCTCTATTCCTTAAAAAATCGGAAGGAACCCTATACCTATGACCATTTGCGCATGCTGAGTCACTTGATTATTACCACTGTTTATTGTGATCTACCTTAATTATTTTCAATATATTCTGTGCAAAATGGTATATTCTTGACATATTTAATACTTTCAGTCATGACTATAGGAATGGTGTACTAATCCAACTGGATACTACACCCTAAGTTCCCACATAATCTACGTAGATTATTTCCTTATGGTTAATGTGGCATGGTAAGGATATTGCAGGAATCGGCAATATTCCTTTCCTGGTCCAAAAGGTCATATAATTTTTATCTTACTTCACTGAATTTTCAGGATCTTGATACTTCATTGTATTTTGTTTATTTGTTTGATAATCACCTAATAAATCAATTTATGCACTGTTGACTATAGTGAGCCTAGTTTTTGCAACCATCCTGAGAGGACCTACATCCTCTCTACTCCATTGGCTTGTTTTTCAGTATATTATTGGTTGCCTGTGGTTCCTGGTAAATATTACCATTACAGTCTATATACTCTACCTAAGGACATATTCCTTTATAACTATAGATCTCCCTATTTCCCTGGTTTTTTATGAATTTCTATATAGATGGCAAAGTAAACTAAAAGCACTGTGTTTACCATTTTTAGTTACATTGTAGACCAATCAAAGGAAGTATATGTGTTTTTACTGTACTGCTTAGATTGCATTGTTAAATTCCATTGGTTTGACAATAAAGCTGTAAATGAGACCATAATTCTTCTTTATGCTTTGACATAATATGAAACCTTGCTTATCTTATTCCTGTTTATGTAAATCTTTCTAGTCCAGTTTCAGAGTATCTGCAAACATATAAGGCTGGCCATACATGTGTCACCTTTTTGGTTCAACCAGAGGGTTGAACTACAAAAAAATGACCTGTTTCACACATTTCAGGTGGATGGGGGAATCCTCCCCACTGTGTCTCTGTTATCCGACAGTGGGAAGACTTCCCCTCTTCATCATAATACACTGATCAGTGCTGCAGCCTTATGCCAAAAATACCAACAGGGCTGTTAAAATTAAATTGATCAATACATCAAATTCTGTTCATCTGAATTCCATTCTGTTTAATGCAGTTGTTGAAATTTTTTTTACCTTAGAAAAGGTTCTCAAGGAAAAAAAAGAATGCCTGGAGAATTGTCATAGGATGAACCCATTGTAAGTCCTTTTTAATTTTGGGGATTCTATGTAGTTCAAACTACAACTAGTCTTGAAAAAAAATTCTCAAGACATACAATGTTATCTGTTCTTTTTAGGCCCATAAGGCCCAAATGAGCTTTGCAAACTCTAGTGCAGTTGGGTGAAGTTAAAATTGTTCAACTTAAGACTGAACTTCCTAGTTTCAAAGAAAAGTATCTAGTTCTAAAGAAACTATGCCCTCCTCAAAATCTCACTGATGATTTAATTGAGAATAAAAAAAGTTAATGATATGGAACACGTAGCGAACTGTTTTGGGTTGCTATGCCTGTTGTATGTACAAATTTTCTTGTAGTATATAAAGTACTTCCTATAAATTAAGGTCTGTGACTGAACAGGATGTTTTGGAATCACTTATTTTTTATTTTAGTTTTTTTTTTTTTTAATTTTAACAAATATACAGCAAAAAAAAAAAATTGTATAATGACATGCATGAAATCACAGAACTGTTTAAAAAAAAAATAGCACGCTAATCATGTGGACTCTTGTCAAAGAGCACTATGCATACTAGCACAAATATTAGACAAGTGAGTATTTTGATCAAATCATCATTTTTATACATATTGTCTAACTCCAAGCTGTATAAACTTGAATGATTATTGGATTTAAGCATATCAGGTGATGTGCATTTGTGTAATGAGGGAGGTTGTGGCCTAAGGAGATCAACACCCTATTTCAAGGTGTGCATAATTATTAGGCAGCTTCTTCTCCTCAGGCAAAATGGGCCAAAAAAAATGTAACTGTCTTTGAAAAGTCAAAAGTTGAAAAAAGTGTTTTGGAAGAATGCAGCACACTTGAAATTGCTAAGATATTGGGGCGTGATTACAGAACCATCAAACGTTCTGTTGTAAATAGTCAACAGGGTCTCAAGAAACGCGTCGAGAAAAAAGACGCAAACTAACTGCCAAAGTTTTGAGAAGAATCAAACGTAAAGCTACCAGGGA